>NW_027045030.1:0-1000 GCF_964019385.1 Sycon ciliatum | reverse complement strand
CTGAGAGTTGTAATTTTTGTACTCCTCCGAGGTGTGATTTTTGGCGTGCTGGGCCAAGCACAAGGAAGCCATCTGCAAAAAAACGGCAGAAAATGGTTGTTGTTTGATCCTTTGGTGTAATCTTTGTTTCTAGTCGAAGCTAGTTGCTGTTTGGAGCAGAAACGCTGAAATTGACTATTTTCTGCATGTACTCATACATGTACTCATGTACTCAGGCATGCAGTCTCACTCGTATTTTAGCTCTTTTTCTGGAATGGATGCTGCTCTGCGCCCCTTGGTGAACATTTCCTGCGCTCGTGGAGCAGCTGAAAAGGACCACTGGTATGTCTAGTTCCTGGTTTGAAAGTGGAGAGTCGACTTTTGTGCCTTGAAAAAGGAATAGAGAGCGATAAAGGTACGTCTGTGGCGTATTTTTGAGTGCTCCTCGTACATTTTTGATCGTGATAGAAATTCTCAGACCAAAGTCAGACCAAAGTCAGCGCGATGATGGCCGGACAGTTTTCTTGTGGATTTTTTAGTTCTTTCATCTCGTATCTATGTCAGTATCGTGATGGTGAAGTGGAGAGGATGATTTTCTTCCTCTAGGCTTCGTTCGGCCGACTTTGCTTCGTCCTCGTTGAAAAGTGATCCTGAAAAAAAGGTCGATTCGCAAAATTATGTTGATTTTGAATGTACGTGATGACATGCGATTGCTGGCTATGAGAGAGAGAGAGAGAGAGAGAGAGAGAGAGAGAGAGAGAGAGAGAGAGAGAGAGAGAGAGAGAGAGAGAGAGAGAGAGAGAGAGAGCGAGCGAGCGAGAGAAAGAGAGAGAGAGAGAAAGAGAGAGAGAGGGAGAGAGATGATGATAAAAAAATATCGCTTGACACACTCGTGTGACAAACTGGACGCAGCAATACCTTTCCTAATGCTTCCGTTGTGTGGCTCGCCTATCCACTCTTGTATGATATAGACTGATATACAGACAGACGCACGGACGGATGGACGGACGGACGGACGGAC
>NW_027045029.1:0-18610 GCF_964019385.1 Sycon ciliatum | reverse complement strand
CTTTCGGAATGACTTGTCTGGTCTGACGCTTTAGAGAGCCTAAGGCTATCTGAAAACTGGCTGGCGAGGGGAAGTGGCCTGATGAGCTGTGCTATTAGCCATGGCCAGATGCAGGTGTAACGTTACTTAGGTTGGAAAAGGGAACATCTAACTGGTTTAGAAAGTCACGTGGTTTCTGTGCCCAATCGATCTCTAGCACCTAATATGGCTTTGTCGAAGCTAAGTGTACTTCGTTAGGGCAAGTGGGGACCCACCCGGCACTCCAACTCTCTCTCATGTTTTCTTTCCAGCTAGACCAGGATTGTTTTCAGTAAAACATTTCGGTGAGGTTCCTGGGACATCTGCAAATGAACAGCACGTACGGTACATGCACTCATGCACAAAATAATACACAGCTCGTCTGCAGAACGTGAGCTGCTTCTCAAGTACCTGCACATAGGGAAACATGAGTCACAAACCTGTCGAGTTAGTTGACACTGGTCCTTTGCATAATTACTACCACTAAGTAATTTTAAGACCATTACCATCGAAGATATTTTTCTCGCCTCATTCTCTGCATGGATGTAGTAGGCTCGAGACAGTGTGCATGTACATGCACTTTTAACATGTACAGAATCACTGGCGTTGTCATGGGCGTCAGAGGCAGTGGTTGCTGATCCAGGGAGTAAACAAAAGTCAAGGTATCGGGTTGGTTATTCGTTATTATAAAGGGATATTCCCTTCAATCTGGGATCGCTGAGTGCCCAGCGGGAACTGACTTCAGCCTAAACTTGACACACCAAGCGGTGTTTATGGAAACACGCAATGGGGACAGTTGGGGAAGACTGGGATGACTGGGGAATGGTGTACAAAACAAGCTTGCCATGATTCACCTGTCGCAGATATGAAAAGGAAGACTTGAACTGTAAGTGACTTTCAAAACCTCGAGAGGAGAGAGGAGGCAAAGTCATATCAAGTAGTGTGCAATTTGTCCTGCACTCCGTGCGGATCTGACCAGCAGTCGGTACGAACCAATGCTGTTACAGACGGGCTACAAACCGTGAACCAAGCCGATCCACTGGCACCAACGCAACCCACTGGTGATATGCAGGTTATATCCCACCCTGCTCGAGACAGCGGCGGCGAAGAGGAATCAGGTGATATGGACATGCCACCGCCTTCCGCACCACCAACACCTCCGGCTCCAATACCTCCTCCACCAAATTGTCTTATTCGCGACAAGTGGCCCTATTCATTTCCAGCCGAGCCACCAGTCTTCGACGACGACTATAGTGGGTCTCGTCCATATTCCACCTGTGAACCGGCTACTATACATGACTCAAACTTGTGTAAGTACATACAGTCAACTTCGTTTATAACGACATTCGGCGGGGCATCAAAAAAGTGTCCTTATTCGCGAAGTGTCGTTATACCCGAAGTCTTATTATATGTATTACAGTTGGATGGAACTTTGTTCTGGGCATGGAAATTCTGTCGTTATTCGCGAATTGTCGTTATATCCGCAGTCGTTATTAGCGAAGTTGACTGGACACGTCAGACAGTGTACACGTGCAATGATTGTACTCAATCCATCCAGTCTTGTCACTTGCAGCACTCTCATTATTGCCTTGCACGCAATGGAAACAGTGGGACTTATAGCGTAGCCCCTGGTGGATAATACCGGCAGAAAAATTGGCAGACAATTGGGTACTTTTCTCCATGTACCGGTATGTTTCATGCACTTTTGGTATGTGGATAAAGGAATGGAGCAGAATTCAAGGAAGTGCCTGCCATGAGGGTTGTGTGGGTCTGCCATTTTCACTGCTTTTCGAGCAGAATCTGCCAATTGTTTTCCACCATTATCCACTTAGGGCTGGTGAGACCCCGTTGGTGCATCTGAGAGCCTATTCGTGGGATAAAGAAAATGAAGGAGTGGAGGTGTTTTCGAGTGAAAGGAACCCGCATTGGCATTGAGGTCCCATATATCCAGATAGGTGCACAATCATGTAAATTGTAAAGCGCCCACACTCCATTCTTGTACACGACTATGCAGTCTGCCAGGTGTTACTGTTACCGGCAGGGCCGTCGTCGTCGTCCCTCGGAGAACGGGAACAAAGCTCAATATAGTCTACTAGTACTAGTACTAGTGCTGTTACTTTGTAGGCGGTCTAGCTACGCAGTCTGTACAATGTAGATTGGTCTCTAGCTCTGTGCGTCTACCATGGTCTACGTACAAACACCGCTCCCTCTCCTGGTAGGAATGCATTCCTACCAGGATGCCTGACTCGACACTGCTGCAGTGCTGGCTGGCACCGAAGTGCAGGCGCCATCCGGACCGAAGTGCAGGGAGCGGTGTTTGTGGTGATGAAAGAAGGAAGCGGGAAGTGTGATATCAGTACTCCACGGCATGAGGCACAACACTTTATTCATAATAATTATGGTGGTAAACCATGGTAAACACGCACCTAGTGCCTGGCAATATGGCGGTAAAAACACAACAACAGGAAGAAAGGAGATAAATGGCTGTAATTACAGTCTGGTATCATAAATGGCTGTAAATACAGCATGAGGCATGGCATGAGGCTTGATGTACAGACTGTCACTGTGTCAGTACTTCCTCATTATAAATTTTGTAAAAAAAATACCGCTGAGCTGCTTATGCGCCTGGTCAATCATCTAGACTAGAGAGTCTACTCAGTCTGTACTAAGTTAAGTAGATCTACTACAGTACTAGGCCGATTTTTCGGCCGATGCTCGCGCTCCGCCACCAACTCCGACATGAAATCGGCCAACTGGGTCGGACTACCTCTATGTATACACTGGACTCAGCACCCGGGCCCGAAGACCGTAGACTAGTACAACTGGTGAAAATTTGATTTTAGGCCCTGAAATCAAATTTTCAATTAATTTATTTAGGGTATACTTCCCCTTTTAATAATCTTTGTTTCAGGATTACCCAAAGGCTGTATCCTCTCCTATTTGTGTATTGTACAACTCAAGACAAGTTATCAATCGTGAGTCCGTCAAGTGTCAGTTGTCAGGAAACGTTAGCTCTGCGTTGAAATAGCCAATTTTGTTCAGGTTGTTGCGCCTGACAGATGAACAGTTACACTATTGAGTATTGTAATAATTATCGTGTTTAGGAGCCCGGCGATATTATACACACTACATGTCATGGGTGTACTGGTATGTACGGGTCCGTTGCAGATGAGACACCGGATCCACTTCCGAATCCACCGTCATCACCGCCAACAGCATCAAATCGTAGCGTTCAGAGTCAGAGCAGCATTTCGAGTACAAAGCCTCTGCAGTACGATGAACCACTCGAGAATGGTGACGGCGGCTACAAAAAGAAGAGAAAGAGGAAAGGGCGATGGCGCTGTGCAGCGCTGGGTTGCTGTTGTGGACTGTGCCTGGGTTGCGAGAAGGTGAGCTCCGCAATCACTCTCGGTTGGGCCCTCCTTGGAATGGCGATAGTCGGCAGTGGAGGGTACCTTATCAACCAGTTCGTTCTCAATGGCTCAGGTAAGCGGCTGCATTTGTTGCGGCAAAACATTAGACATGGTCTTTCTGTTGATCACCCGAGAACACCCATATACACTCATACATCGGTTATCTGGACCCCAAAGCTGTGGGCACTTCGGTCTACCGGCTAGTACTGGGCATCATTTAGGAGAGTTTCAGAGGAAATATTACTACTCTTTTGTCACTTTTGTGGAAACAGTGACGTCACATGCCATATCCATGCTCCTACCTCATCAAGATGTACGTGATTCGCAGTTACAGACATTTTCACAATTACGGGCAGTGCCTTGTCCCGCACCGCCCGGATAAGCGAGGTGTGAGTGTAGTCGACTCCACGTATAACAAACCCGTGCATTTTAGCAAATTTCCAAGATACTGTTGAGTCAGAATGGTCAACAGTTAGTACAGTAATGTCTGATATGTTACTGACATTCAACGATCTATAGGCTACGGAAAACGTGTAACCTTATTGGTCCTTTCGTTTTAATTTAAAATCCTCGGCTCTCCATCCAATGGTTTAACGCAGAGATTCACTCCAGCCATTGCAATGTGTCCTGTGTTCCTCCTGTGCATCTGCAGGTAACCATGGGAACAGTGTGAACCCAGCTCCTGCCTTCAATCCACCCGGACCTGGTTTGGTGGTGGTACCCGAGGGTCGGAATTGTCATCCGGGAATACTTCACTCGAACGTCACAGATGCTGCGTTGAGCAATCTGGTGGATGCAACGCTACACCTTGATGGCATTAGAAACAATGATGAAAGTCTGAGCGTGTCTCCTTCATTTTTATCCATATTTAAGCAAACAGCGGAGGGTACAGGATTTGCGGAATACCGACTGAACGTGAACGGATTATCGTTGGAGGAAGCTAGTCTTGCAATTCAGGATGTCATGTACTGTAATGATGACGATGAACCGCTGCTGGGAACGCGCAATGTGTCCGCGATTGTGTGCTCTAGAGTGGAAGGTAATGATGCTGTTGAGTGTTCTGAACCACTGGTTACGCTGGTCGACATTGAGCCAGTCAACGACAATGCACCTATGATCGACGCTGTCGTGATGAGGTGTATACCTGATTCTGCAAGTGGCTTCACCATACCCAGTCCTCTTTCCGCATCAGACGCGGACAGCGTGAATCAGGAACAGTCCCTCAGGTACTTCTTTGTTTGTCCCAACAACGACTCTATGGAAAATGAAAACGGCACGGAATTCATGGTCCCGGCAGCTGAAAACTCTACGTATGTAATTCGCTCGGAATGCAATGGAATCATGCTGAATGAAACAACAGGCAGAGTCAGTGTGGTTGGTCAGCCACTCTGCCAGCTTCAACCTTGCTACCCGAACGACACCGTTGCCATTCCCTTTGTAGTGACCGATGGAATGTTCAACACCTCTGCCATCCTGCACTTGACTATTGTGGAACAGAATCGTAATTCTACCGAGATTGTGCTAACATCAAATGGCCTGTCTGTTTCTAAGCAAAATCCTGCTACCGAAACATTTGCAGAGGATACACCCGCAGGAACAACTATACTTGCGTTAACTGTTGATGATGGAGACACTGGTTGTCCAACAATTGATAACGATGGAGACGAGCTCAGGTATTCCCTTCAACAGGATTCTCCACCTTTGTTTGATATTGATAACGAGGGCGTCATTACCCTGGTCGCTAGTCTGGACTTTGAAACAGAAACTATGCATACAGTCACTGTGTTTGTCAACGACACTGGAACACCACCCCATAGCGCATCATTTTCTCTAACTGTGAACATCTTCAATGTCAACGATAATGCCCCTGTTTTTAGTCCAGATTCGTATACAGCCACTGTCAGTGAGGCAACTGCACTTGCGGATGTATTGGTTTTCACAGCTACTGATCCAGATGGTACACTCAAAGATCTGATATTCAGTCTCCAAGGCGAACCAACGAGTGTGTCTGTGGACCCAGTTACTGGTGTTCTGTCAATTATTGATACCAACCTGGACTTTGAAACTGATGCTGTTATCACATTCACAGCATTCGTGAACGATTCAATGTTCACTGATACTGCTTCAGTTACATTGAATTTACTGGACCTGAATGATAATGTTCCAATGCTGCGAAACATTATGAATAACACATATACAATCCAGGACAGACCCATTGATTTGCAGCCCAATGCTATTGTTGTGGATAATGATATAATTCACCCTATTGATCGACTTACCATTGATCTTCCAGGAACTTCTGCTGTTACACAGCGCTTGGCTTCTCCACTTCCATGTGACTGCACAGCCTCACCACTCGGCACATGTCCCAATGTCACTGCTCTCAATCTACTGACACTGATGACAGGCCCAGTTCCTGTTGACAATGGTATTGCTACTTTCAATGGACTAGCTAATAAAGTCAGTTTGGCTGAAGTACAGGCCAGCCTTGTGGAGGGCTTTGTACTCTCCGCTTGCATTAGGATCAACACAACCGAATTTGGCTACCTGCTAACTATTCTGGATGATTCTGGTAATGTTGCCTTCGCTGTGGAACCAAGACCAACTGGAGCTATTGCGGTCTCATATAGAGTTGACGGTGCGAGGCAAACCTTTGAAGTTGTCCATCCATCTGCCGACTTGTTTGATGGGCTTTGGCACAACTTTGCACTCGAATTGCGATTCCCCCAACTTCGTCTTCACGTCGACAATGTACAACAGACTCCATTCGTACTTCTTCCTTCTCAACGACCCGATGGCTTACCAAATAATCATAGTGGTCTGGCCATTGGTTGCCATAATGCACAGTGCTTCCGAGGACAAGTGCGAGCTCTGGTTTTCAGAGTGGGAATCACAAACTTGTTGCACTTTGCAGATACTCCAGGATCATTTGATGGAACATCTTTCTCGTTTGGTGGAATTTTGGGCGATGAGAGACGAGTAGCTGAGGTTCACAGGCCTGGTATTCGTACCAACACAGATAGTTTTGAAGTTCATGTTGAATTTGAACTTGGCTTTGCAATGGGTGCTACAGGTACAGGTGGTGCGCTTGTTAGTTCAGGAAGTGCATTTACGTGGGGATATGGTGTGACAGTTTCAGCGGCCGCAGTTGGATGGTTTGGCTCAAGAGCCTGCTTTGAAACTTACCACCGTACTTGTGTTGGGTCATCCAATGGCCAATACCGATCTGGTGGCACCGCTTTTGACTTTGAATCAATGGGAGGTAACGTTCAAACAGGAAGGCATGAGGTCTTAGCTGAGTTCCGACCTGATTCAATCACTGTCACTCTTGATGGAATGCTAATTAGAACATTAAGCCTTTCCCCAGCAAATGCACCATGCTTTGCTAACCCTATTCCATCTGATATTGACTCCCTTCTCCTTGGTGCGCATATGAGACTTGATGCAACTGGCACGGATAATCGCTTCACTGGTGAGATTTTCAAAGCCCTTATCAGGCCAGGAACAACTACTGCAGCAGAGAAGGCTTGCCTCCAGGAAGGCTGTGGCGAGTGCAGATGTGGTGGGCGCTGTGACAATCTGCCAGTTTGTGTTGCAGGTGATCCAACTATTGGCTGTAGATTTGACATTAGTAAGTATGGCAAGTGTGGAATTGATGCCACTGATCTATTGCTTCTAGCCGGTTCGACATGTACTGATGGTGAGCAAATTCTTCAGACAACTGAAACAGGCCCGAACACAACTTTGGATGCTGCGAATACAGATCTTCCATCGGATTTCAGTGAGTTTTCAGTGGCAGCTTACTTTGAAATGGATCCATCTCGTGACAGCGGAGTGATTGTCGTTGTTCCAGGAGTGGTTGCAGTTTCGATTAATAACTTTTATGTCATTGTATCCATCTGCGTTCCCAATGAAGGGAATTTTGTGTATGTACCACTCGAATTTGTCCTGACGTCAACTGTCAATAACAATATTCTACACCACATAGCAGTGAGTGGAGATGCCAACAACATTGTTGTGTTTGTGGATGGTGCCAGTCTTGGTACCCAAGCAAGGCCTGCTAATAGTGGAACAAGTATCACTGGGAGAATCTACTTTGGTTTCTGGCCAACGACAACGCATCCGCGATTCGTTGGTACTTTACGTGCAGTGACTCTAAGTAACAAGCCACTGAGTCAGTTTGATGTCTTGTGTGTGGAAAGCTGCGGCTCTTTCATCACTGTAGCTGACCCTGCTTCTGTCTCTCCCAATATCACCAAGATTGGCAATGGAATGTTCAACACTGCAATTGATCTTGTTGGCAGGGAATTCGATGTTCGTTATGGTTCTGTCCTTCGCACTATGCGATACTACAACTTGTTCTCTGACCCTCGAAAGACATTACCATTTGATCAGTCCCTTCGGATTGCTGTTTTTGATAATGGAGTTTCATCAGCTGTGGAAACATCTATCTCCACAATAACTGTGCAATCCGCTGGTACGCCTGTTATCCGTGCTGGTGATGGGGAGATCGACAATGTTGTTGTTGTTGAAGGTGGAGCTCCAGCACAACTCGTATCTCCTCAAGTTGTAATTCTCTTACCAGTGGTACCTGGTCTTCAAGCCATTGTCATAATCAACAGTATTGAAGGTGGCTGTCCACTAGGAGAAAGTCTATCTTTGGATAACTCCATCAGCAGTACATGTACCAATCTGACTATTGTCAACAGTACTCAGGCAATTCTGTTGTCAGTCGATCCTCTCAACACTCTGAGCAATGCCGTGCGTGCACTCAGGTAAGACCTATTACGTATGGTATTAGGATGCTACTTACTATTGTACATCAAGCAGAGTGTGCAGCTCTGAGTATGCATACTGAAACAGCGGGATTTTGCCTTGCTTAAGTTTTACCTCAACATGACGGAAAAGACGAAAATGACAATTTCTCCTCTACTGTCTCAGGTGCGCACTGGCATTATTTCATTTGCTCTTTATTGAGGTGATATAGGACTTTTTGAGGCTGTGAGAGATGCTGAGTTTGTGGGATAAGATAGCTGAGTGATTGTTTCGCACCAGCTATATTAGGAACGGCCATGCATTGGGATATTGGATGGAGGTGGGGTGACACCTATTGGTTGGAAATGAATGTCAGACAAGCAGATCTGGTAAATTTGTTGCATATACACAAAAAAATCATGGCCGGTAGATCAAGTGAATCCACTGAGAATGTGTTCTCATGAGAGCCACCACGATGAATTGCTCCACTGGGAGTAAAAAAAACTTTAAAAAAGCAAAGTTTAACAATAGCCTTTGACCATCAGCAATCAAGTGCAAATTGTGTAGCAGATAAACAAGTGAGTGAACAAAATATGTGAAAATGCTAAGTGGACTTCTGAACTATACCTCAACTTTTCCTGGTCAGACATAGAGCCAAAAAGAAGTGTGCTGACTAGATCCTGGGGTTCGAACTTTTTTTTATGAAAAATACTCTACTCAATCAAAACAGGTAGCCTTGTATCAACAACTCAACTCCTATACTAAACATCTAATGAATTTTACTTGTACACAGAGGCAGTGCGCCTTAACCTGCAATAGTGCTCAAATGCCCGGAATGGGCAGAGCGTAGTACGCAAGTGGTACACAAAAGGAAGTAAAAGAGGGCTGTTTCGTTGTTACTCGGAGTTTCATGGCAAAACCCAATCATGGCAAAAACCAATCATGTTGTCTGACGATTGGTTTTTGCCAAGAAACTCGGAGTAACAACGAAACAGCCCTATTTTACTTCCTGTTGTATACCTCTTGCGAATTTTACATGTATAATCATTGATTCTCCTCTCCTGGCATGATGTAATCAGTGATCATAGCAACTGCACTGCAGTATAGCACCTTGCTCCAAACTGTACTGTGTCGGTGTCTCTGTAGGTACACATGCACTGTACCGAACATGGTCACCTTCTCCACCATCTTTACGTTGACAATCGACATCTCGGTCCCCGCAGCAGCTTTGGTTGGTGATACAACAAGTGATCCAGCCACCATCAATATTACTTCGGTTGTAAGTTGCTTGTCTGTAGATAAAATAATATTCTATTATAAGGTTCCTCGTTGTTCTGGGGAAGACCTAGACAGTTTTACAGAGAACAATGCTCACACATGAATTTATCGATGATAGGTCAGGGATAAATACCATAATTTATAGCAGGCAGGCATAGTGGGATGGTCTAAGACTATGATTGAGAAACAGAGGGTACCCGGTTCAAGTCCTGCTGGGAAGCGGAAGGAATTTTTCCAGCCGTGCTGCGACCCACAGTTATTTGGGAACTCGTGGCCTGGCACGAGGGTAACATGGATGCAGCAAATGGGATTCGGTCTTTGACCACTTGGTGGTGGGTCTGATCTACTCACCTCCCACCGTTTAGGCGCTGCATCTGCGCCTTGATCCTAGAGGGTGGTGGCGTTCCCACGGCGGATGCGGAAAACTCAGCTTCCAGCCGAATCTCACGCGAACTGTGAAATATATTTTTATTAATTATATTCAATGTCTTGTGACATGGTCATTTTCCCGTCTCTTAGCGACCTGCATACAGGTGCTTCGAAGTATGTAGGTTAAGTGGTAAGAATCTGTCATCTCGCATTATCACAGCCAACAACAAGGGGATAATTGATTCTTGAGTAAGATACCATATTTTTTCAAAGTGTTAGGCACACCGGTGTCTAAGCATCGCCATCCTTTTCGAGGCCAAACTTCGTATTTTGTTTACCTACATTCGGAGTATAAGCCGTACAGCAGACTTTGAATTGTTTGGCCACTATAATTTTAATGGGTACCATTGCATACAAGACGATACCAACGGTTAAAAAGTTGAGAAGATCCACTGAATTAGGAGAAACGGCATCCTATTTTGACATCAACTCAGAATTGACAGCAGGTGTCTAAATTCCTCAGGCTGCATGTATAACCGAAATCATGCAGAAGCTTCCCACTAGTGCAATGATGGATGGCAGTACATGAAAAGTAGTCGAATGATGTCATACATGCATCGTATGGATGGAGCACTGCTGCGCTGGTCGATTCATGTTCAGCATTCAGACCGTCTCGAAGCCGCAGGGGCGTTTTCGAGTGTCTAAAATAAATTAATGTTTATGTATTTTGCAGAGTGGCTAACACTCCGCGGAAAATGCTGCACCTGAAATGTTGGACCCGACACATTTATGTTCAGAGTGTTGAAGGGTTCTGCCTTGTGATAAGGTATTTCTGGGTACATTTTTTTCATGGCGCACATATTCGAGACAAAACACAACACACCATCTGCGAAGGGTTGGAAAAGAATGATGAGAGATTTTTCGTCTTGGAAGCAGGTATTTTTGGCATTCTCGCATGAAACATGACATCTTCTGTTCACACTCTAACCATGAGTATGTAGTACAGCAGTGGAGCAAGGCTAGTCATATTGATGGGCTAGAGGTAAGGAAGTGATCACGTGAGCATGCCGCTGATGAGCTGAATACTGACAGCCTGTTTTATCCCAGCGGGAACCACTTCCATGCACGCTACTTGCAGGGGCTTGGATACTTGCTTAGTAACCTTGCATGTGGACAAACACTGCGGCAGCTACTTTTCAGGTCTCTGGAAACAGCTGTGAATGCGGCCCATGGCTCTTGCTGGCACCTCTCCTTGAGCCCCTTCCGGGCCCCTAGGCCCTCCCTTCACTATACCAAGAGTACATAACCACTGAAGAGTGTGCAATTCGACAATCCCCAAGCCCACGGCAGTTTGTTTTTATGACATCAGTCTTTCGTGGCTATTTGACTCACTAATGCCATCATGCGTAGCCAGAGGTCAGAGAACAAAGAATTTGTGCATCTCAGTTACGGTAGTCGAAGCAGAACAACGGATGATAGATCGATGTGTCCTGATTCCTGAACCCGATGAACTCTCCCAATGTCCACAAAACAAGTGCGGGAAAAATACACCCATCATCATACTGCTTCAAAAGAATGACGCAATAAGAAAATTCCGCCGTGCGTGAACCCATGATGGCATCACAGCTCGAGATAGGAGCTGCACACTATTGGATATGTACTCTTGGTCATACCGGGCCATTGGACCTATTGACCTCACACCCGTCAGACATAATCCGTCGTAGTACTCTGTGCTTTGTAAAACATAATCTTTCTCTTCAGGCCATCATTTGCAACTTCACAACCTTGTTCATAAATAATCAGCAGGATCTCGATGAGAAGATTTCTAACTGTAACACAGTAAGTATGGCATACTGATGAGTATTTAAACTTGCCATGTGGCTTCACAGTATGAAGTATTTCCCTTGCCAGCTGGGTCATGAATACAGCAAGGGGACTTGCTATACAACATCCTGAAACTCACTGCGACAATAGTGTCATCAGACAGGCTGTTGAAAAGTGAAGAAAGTCTGAAGAGAAACTGGCTGATACCAGCAAGACTCAAGCCAGGGACCTTCGCTATAGGCCAACGATGCTCTGACCACTGAGCTATGGTATAGCCATTAGTCTCATCACACCAGCAGACGTCGCTCGACACGCACACTCTCTGCCTCTCTGTCTCTCTCGTCCCTCTCTGCCTCTCTCTCTCTCTTTCTCTTTCTCTTTCTCTCTCTCTCTCTCTCTCTCTCTCTCTCTCTCTCTCTCTCTCTCTCTCTCTCTCTCTCTCTCTCTCTCCTCAACCATTTTACCTCACCGTTTCTTGTCTTTTATCGCACTAATTCACCCACTTCTTGTAGGCTATGGTACGACTGGGAGAGATACGCACGTCCACGCGTTTTAGTTGTATATCCACTATTCCTGTCATGTCTACGTTTCCCGCTTCATGTTTCATCATGGCAACCGACCAAAAACTCCTTATGTGGACGTAGACAAATCTCTGCTTGTCCTTTGTGCTCACTTTTGGTATGCATGTCATTTAATTAACCCGGTAGATCCTTGGCTCAGTGACCATTAGGTGCCTTGGAGAAATTGGCAACTGCACAATTACGAGCCTCGCGCCTTTCCGCAATGTTTCTGTAAGTACGCCATTGTCTGTATGCGTGTGTGTGTATGTGTACGTGTGTGCATGTGTGTGTACGTGCGTGCGCGCATGGGTGTGGACATTCGTGCGTGCATGAACGCATGTGTGTGTACGTGCGTGTGTGCGCGCATGTGTGTGTGTGTTTGGGGCGGGGGGGGGGGTTGGCGTATGGACTTGGCTCACCTTTTCTGGAATCCAAGAATATATCAAATGCACTTAGGACAGGAATGATTGTAATTTGTTTCAATATTTTCAATAACATGTGTGAATTAGTCTCAGTGGGCCTATACTTGTCTTTCATATCATTCTGTGGTGGTGTTGAATTGTCCTGTGTGCCAGGAAATTGATTCACTGACAATAGTGGACACACCCATCACATCGCTGAATGGCCTGCAGAACGTGTGCAGATTGGATGAGCTGATACTTTCTGACAATGGGCTGCTAGTGTCAACAGTCGACTTGTTCAGCCACCTGCCCATTGACCACCCGGTTACGATGTCACGACTAATTGTAACTCGAAACAATCAGCTCAATAACTTGACCGGTCTCAGTCAAGTGCGCAGCGTAATGGGTAAGTGCATGTACTATAAAAGGCATAGTCCAGTTTCATTTTAGAAGTTGATTTCTCGATTTCAAGACAATGGTAGGTCTTAGACTCAGAGAAAACCTCCCGTCCAAGAATGAATGTCCAGAAGCGATCAAGTCGAGCGGGAAGACGACTTTTGAACTATGCCGAGCGAGGGCTGGATGAAGCCATACGTGCTTAGTATGCCAACTAAGATGCACCAGCGCCCATACGCTCGTTGCAGAATTTTCAAGCACAGACTAACTGAACATTACGATTTCACAAAATTAAAACTATTTTAAAAATGTTTAAAAAACTCATCTTGAGGGGCAATCGTACACACAGAACATGCCACAGTCACAGACACGCTGGTAAGCAAGCAGTAAGTGCAGCATGATACTAAGTCTTAGTACTAATAGGTGACCGGGGTTATTGCATGATGCGGCTTGCAAAGCAAATTGTTGCCTGTGCTGAGTGTTCTGTAGCGGTTTGCAACCGCACTACACCAGTGCATTGCACTGTTATGTGACAAGTCCTCGGCTTCTCACAAATGTTTTTTTTCTTGTTAGTGTGTGTGTCAATAGGGAATTCCCGTATTCCTGGATTGGTTCGCATTGCAGTGTGACGCGCCGGCATGTTGACCTTTGTTCTCCTGCTGTCTTTCCATGCAGGCGACCTGTCAATCCAAGAACTTCCAGGTGTGATGGACTTGGCAGGACTTGCGGGTTTGGTGCACGCAGGTCAAGCGTCGTTTAGCTTCATGCCACAGTTACAATCACTACGTGGTCTGGACAGTTTTAAGACTGCCGTTACCCTGAGGATAGGTTTTAATCCGGTAAGAGCATTGGAAATTGTACATAACAGGGCCCTAGCACTCGATCCGCATTTTTAAAATGTTGACCAACCCAACTCGTGCAAAACTGGAGGTTTCAGGAATAAAAGCCATTTCCGGTCAAGTGTCCCATTTGACCGCACCATCTGAAATCCAAGTGCTGCAGACCTGCATATGGTACACAACATGTACGTAACCCCGGTCGTTGTACATGGACCCTTTGGTGAAGGACTCCGCTTGTAGTTGTAGTGTACCAGAGTGTGAGCCTGCGGCATCATGCTACACCACACTAAACTACACTGGATTAGACTGCATGCATCCTCCACTGGGTCTATACGAGTGCATCAGAAGAACAAAAATTCGGTTTCAGGTAGTTGCCGTCACTATTGTTGGATGCCATGCAATGGTTGTATATGTTGGTTTCCTTTCTACAGGTTATGCTATCGTTGGACGGCATTGAGTCCCTGGAAAATGTGACAGAATTCTTGACCGTTACTGGAAACGATGTTTTGGTGAGCCTTCAGGGTTTAAGAAATGTGGCCTTCAAAAGCCAATTTCGAGTTACCATCGAAGACTTCTGCCCCATTCCTGCTAACTCCCTGCCTCCCGGGCAGCCGCTTGTTAATGCAACATTTTTTGAAAATGTAAGTCGATGAAATTGCGCGTGTGTGTGTGTGTGTGTCTGTCTGTCTGTGTCTGCCTGTGTCCACATGGCATTTTGTATGGGCATAAGGACGAACAGCGATGCAAAATTCACCGACTACGACTTAAAAAACCACCGCAACTCGCAGAAAACTGCGTTACATAAAGCCATTCTAGCTCGTGCTGTCAAGTAGTTTCATGTATGGTTGTAAGCATAAACTTTGGACCATGCCATGTGAAACTCTGCCGTCGCAGCACTGGATAGAGATTGTACAAGCGGTTGCGGTATTTTCCGGTTTTAAAACGACCTAACCATAGACTATTTCCCAGTTCAAAGGCAGTTATACCCCACCTGTAAGTTGACTAACTTTTTTTGGTTTGGTTTTTAGCAAAAGTTGTAGATACGCACACACTTTTGGAGCAATCAATACCGTTAGTACACTAGCAGTGGGCCTTACCTCTCCTTCCACATCCCGAAGTACAATGGCAATTCGCTGAGAAATGGATTTTCATATACACAAAACGAGTTAGGCCATATTGGTCTTTCCCAGTGGAAATTGCAGAAGAATTTCTCTGAAAATTTTGACTGCAAATGAAATTCGGCGTAAAATCAAGAAAATCGCGACAAATTGCGATGAAACCTAAAAAATTATAGCAAAGAAAAAGGACCAAGGAACTACAACGACCATCTGAGTCCAAACATAAAAAAATGATTGGCATTCGAATGATTCAACAGAACATGATGCTAATGTTCACATTACAACCTGCTTGATGTCTGGATTCCAATTTTCTCTATTTTTTTCTTTTCTTTTCCTTTCCACTTACCCCGTTATCGGCCCTCTTAAGAGTTGTGTGTATCACTGTTGAGGCATCCGATGGTAAATAAAATAAATACTACTACTACTACTACTACTACTACTACAACACAGAACCATTGTGTTATCAAGAGTACATGTATCAACTGATGACTGATGATTCCCTGCATCATGCCCAGACTTGTGAATTTCTCTCGCACCAGGCCGCGAACCGTACAGCACTGTGAAGGTGCTGGAGGCGTGGTCGCCTGGCTCTGACAGCTGCGCATTACATTCTACTGTCCCTAGCAGGGAGGCACAGTTGAACCAGGCAGGCACAGTGGGTTGGTCAAAGACCATGATTGAGATACGAGAGGTACCTGGTTCAAGTCCTGCCTGGGAGCGGTTTTTCCAGCCGTGCTGCTACCCACAGTCAACTGGGAACTTGTGGCCAGGCACAAGGGGTACATAGATGCAGCTAATGGGGTCGTTTTCGGCACTTGTGCCAGTGGTTGTGAGACTTGCCCACTCACCCCCACCGTTAGGCGCTGCATCTGCCGCTAGGGTTTATCGGGTGTTAGCGGCCGTCGTGAGTTCCCTTCGGGAACGGATACGATAATTTACTTTTTTTACTTTTTAGCAGGGAGTAATAAAATACTGGTATTTTATTACTCCCCGATCTCTACAGGGACATTTAGCAGCCCTTCAATGCCCCAATAGCAGACCTTCCAGAAGATCACGGTGGATTTGGACAAAACACGATGTCTTACAAGACGTGAGAAAATGGCGGATTTTCTAGCGGCCGCAGGATTGCGATATTCCACGGGGACAGTCCAGTGAGATAATGGGGCACATGATTATATTCACTGCTTGAATTCAACCGGAGTTCATATCTGATTGCTGCTGCTGGGATTTGGACAGTGACCCAATTTTCTCTGTTATCTCTCTGCTTGTGCGCAGCTCCCAACGCTATCAAGCACCGTGCAGTGTACAGTGGAGCAGCGAACCGGGTGTCCAAAATAGCTCTGAATTCTGCCAGCGGGACTAACTTATTGGCAGGAGTGTGACTCGAGATAGATAACTAGAGTAATGTGGCGACTCTGGCTGCACATCACCATCATTACACGGCGAATCAAGCTAGGCACATTTAAATTAATTCAATTCACAATTATCCACAGACCAAGCACCTAGACGGTACATGTATATCCTATATTCCTATCCATTAAGCACACTGTGTGCTGTGCATTCGTTGACATTATTTTATCATCCACTTTATTATTATTATTATTATTATGGAACTGCCAGTAATATAAAATTCTTATAAGTCCATCATGATTAGACTCGACCAGACCACACATGGGTTGCAAAGGATTGTTGTCAGAGTAAGAAAGCGTGGATTTGAGCTAGCCAGTCCATCCTCCGAAATGCGTTTTCAAACTTTTCATGCTTTTCTTAAAATATTTGTATTATTTTAAAAGTGTATTCTAGCCACTTGAATAGTCTTTCAGTAAGATGCCATGACAGTCCATTGTGTATAATCCAGTAAAATGAAACATGATTCAATAGGATAGATGTGGAAAAATCAATCTGGAAATCGTTCACCCCAGACGCCGACCACCCTCACCTCAGCAACTCTACGTTTATAGCTTGCTGAGGCTAAAAACTGCACACCTGAACTGACTTGTGATTGGTCCCGTTCCGTCCGCCACGAGTGGTGACTTGTCTTCGCACCTACAATTCTGATCAAAAGTGACCAGTGGTGGAGATCGAGAGGGGTGGGGTTGGCGCAGTCCCACAAAAAAACTGGAATTAACCAACGGCCGAGTTACAATTTTCCATGGGGACAGTTACTTTGACAGATGTAAAATACAGTCAGCCTGGTCAGCCTGACGACCTGGACCTGGGGTACAACAACTCATGACCTGGGGTACAACTCATGACCTGGGGTACAACAACTCACAACACAACTACTGGTACATTGTACAGTCATGGTATTAGATAAACCTTGTTTTGTTGAAAACATCTTGTTGGTTGACCATGTTGACAGCATGGTACAAGTCGGAGGACCACTGTGTGCGGAAACAGTGACCTTACTACAACCCGTACACGGTTGGCAGAGCCCCGGTCTTGCGACCATCTGAACCGTGTGGGTGTTAGCCCTGGTTCTGACACTCATTAGACTAGGGAGTTATTTGAGTCTTCTTGTTATTGTAATGTCAGTCGTGTATTCTTTGTTCGATCCTGGATGTCTTCTTGAATCATCTTGATACTTCGTCCTTACACAGACAGAAGAACGAGCAGTTGTTTTTCGTAACTCTGAGTTTCACGAACTGAATCGATCATCAGACGAAAATAGATACTGGCCCTGCCCTGAGAGTACGTGCTATACAGCTGTACTGCATGAATGTGGCAAGCCCAGCATAACAATTACCATGTGATATGTAGCGCGATATGGAGTGTGTGTGAAAGTGTTAGTTATCTGTGCATTGCTAAGCAACATATTCTCGTGGAATCAGGTAACAAAGCTGGCAACAATTGATGTCGCGTAACTGCAGAGAGAAAGTGCTAGTTTTCTGTGTGTTATTAAAAGCGATATTCTCTTAGAATCAGGTGACACAATTTGACAAGTAGTAATTATTTGTTCTCCTGGCGGCATTTACACACAAGCTCGGGTCGCTTGTTAAGGAATCAGGTTTTACCGTATTATCTCTAATATAAGCACAGTCTCCAATAATAGCACGTCTCCAATAATAGAACACCTTGGGGCGGCATTCAAAAAATAAAGTGCTCAGTCTCCATTATAAGCACACTGTGTAAATTCATTATCTGTACCGGCGAAAAAAACCCTGAAATGTGTGTCTCATACATGAATTTGGCATGGCAACATGCTTCTGAAATGAGGTTGAAATAATAATGGAACAGTCTCCAATAAAGGAACGTCTCCATTAATAGCACCTGGCGGAGGTACATTGAAAAAATTAATTAAGGACCGTGCTTATATTAGAGATAATACGGTATCTGCACGGAGACAATACCGCTGCTTAGGCACTGCCCTTTGATGGGGCAGTCGGGCTTGCTGCGGCAGTTGCACGTCTTGGTCTCTGCCGGCTGCGGGCCATTGCTGTTCTCCCTCGAAATAAAAATTCTGTTATTGGGGCCACGGATAATGGATTGCATGTTCGGTATCGTCGAATAGCTTACCTTGACGTTGTTCCTATTGAACATCTTGTAGATTGGCGACTTCTTTGGAAAGTGCCTGTCAACCATAACCAACGCCCTTCAGGAAGCAACGTGCCACATCAGTAGACACAATATTATTATTAT
>NW_027045028.1:0-6000 GCF_964019385.1 Sycon ciliatum | reverse complement strand
AGAGAGAGAGAGAGAGAGAGAGAGAGAGAGAGAGAGAGAGAGAGGGGGGGGGGGGGGGAGAGAGAGGGAGAGAGAGAGAGACAGAGAGAGACAGAGAAAGAGAGAGAGAGAGACAGAGAGAGAGAGAGAAACAGAGAGAGACAGAGAGAGCGAGCGAGACAGAGAGAGAGAGAGACAGAGAGAGAGACAGAGAGAGAGACAGAGAGAGAGAGAGAGAGAGAGAGAGAGAGAGAGAGAGAGAGAGAGAGAGAGAGAGAGAGAGAGAGAGAGAGAGAGAGAGAGAGAGAGAGAGAGAGAGAGACAGAGCGGAGAGTATGGTGTAAGCCGTACAACTACACATAACGTGATAGCTCCCAGATATGTCCTCAATTGTGTTATGTGTATAAACACCATTTTAGGCATGCATGTGCATATTACGCATGCAGCATGAACTGATAAGTCTCTCCCGTCCTGATGTTGCATGCAGCTTTCACCATCATAAAGTACAGGAGTATGTGGTAGTAAAAATGCACTTTCATATGATTCCATCAGAGAGCTCCAAGAACGTAGCACAACTTGTCACCACGGAAAGGTGATCTTGAGGTACTGAAGATGACACAGTGCCCAAAACAGTCTGACAGTTTGCGGTATGACATCACCAGCCTACGTTCATCGTGGCTAGGAGAGGGAGAGAAGAGCCGTTGACAAATCATCATGATTATAAACTAACACACGTGAACAAACATAAACATACCCTCGATGGTGGCGGTTGTGACTCCTCTGGCTTGGGATCATTTTGTGTGTCGAGCTCATACTCCTGGTGAGGGAACATGTTCGTCTTTTCCTTCTCACTCTGCCGCTGCCTGAGATTACTGAGGCGTGTGCCAGAGGCCACAATATTCCTGCATGAGAAAAGCAAGCAATATTTGCGTAATCAATGCTTCATGAAAGATTATGGCACCAAGTGCAGCCACTACTGCCTCTCTTACTGCCATCATAACTTGGACGTACAAAAAGTGCAGACATGACCAAGCGGCACTTACATTCTCTCGCAGATGCTGAAGTTCGAATTCAAGTAATTGGTGCAGCGGTTGATATGTGGAACTGTGGATTTTCTATGAAACAGAACACGTAGAGATGAAGACAGAGATACTGATAACGTTACTAGATGTCCTCAATGCTGGTGAATTGGCAAACAGAAGCCACCCAGAGCACATGAGAAGCATGTTAAGCACCCCATCTGGTAAACATCTCAGTTTGTAGAGGACAGAAATGTGTACAAACTGAAAAAAGTCGCTAAAATAGACTCCTTACAGGAAAAATGGCTTTACTTTCAATGAAACAAAATGTGGCCAAAATCCAATTACATGTAGTACTTCAAGTTAATGTAGTACAGTCACGTACCTGTCCTCCCTTCTACGGAAACAGCTACTACGCAAAGCTGCTTTTTATTTATTTTATTTTTTAAGGGCACACGTAGATATGAACATTTAGAAAGGATAATTTCCACATACATGTATTCGACTACAGCTCTGATTGCACGTACAGCAAAGCCGTGATGATCCCTACACAGTCCAGCATTTGTGTTGCTGGGGCTGCGCATTCCCACTACTGCTATTATTCATAAGGTCACATGTCAATTTAGGGAATTCACCACCTGTAAATACTGCACGAGTCATGCACCCATTGTACACACGACTTCTTGGTTTTGAACGGCAACAGAGTATCATTGTTGTCACTGGATAATCGTGGCAAGTGGTTAGTGAGGGTTTGGAATTGAAGTGGAGTAAGACTGCAGTAAGACACCCTCCCCCTCTACCGTGAACAACCAATGCAAAAGCCAGGACTTTTCAGCACACGTACGCAGCTGCTTCCGGGATGGTGCTCTCCTGCGTCCTGCAGAAGCGCTGCTCCGTGCAAACCTTGATGTCATTCTCAGGGAATACAAGCAAGTCCTTGAACGGATCTCGGGAAAGGATACCGTGATGAACGTCCAGAAAGTTCTCAAAATCCACCGGTGGTGGTACTTCAGAATCGTGGATCTGAAAATCAAGGAAGCAGATCAATACCCATTCACAGCCACAATGTAAGTCAGTGCAAGGTCAGATATAATTATTCTAGTACGCATACCAAGCACGCCCGCTGAGTATCAGCAAATTCTAACAAAACTTGAGGAGACCAAGTCCCAAATCATGGTGGAACTACGCACATTCTTCTGCCTGTCTACACTCGGTGCCACATGACGCAACAAAATAACGAGACGGTGTTATCCCGATTCCGCCCCGAAACGGGCACAAAGGCATCTTGTCGCCATGTGCAGGAGAAGAGATAGTCGGAAGTGCACACGGGAAGCATGAAATGCTGGGGTGGCATATGTACTCTAAAGTTAAAAGATCATCTAAACACACGTATACCAGTGCCCATAGATATTTACACTCGCCCACACCTATGCACGCACATGCACACACACACACACACACACACACATGCATGCACACACGTAACATATATATACAGTCGTCCCTCTCCAATCCGGCACCTGTTGCAACGGCATTTTCTGCTGGATAAACAAGGGTGCTGGATTATCAAATCCTGCCCTCCAACCCGGCCCACCTATTAACATACATGTTTGTGTTGTACGTCAAAACGTAGGGATTTTCTGTGTCAATCCAAGTACTTTGTGGAATGCATGTCTATAACATACACTTGGGAATAATATCCCATGCACTGGCATAGGATATTCCCAAATGTATGTTACATGTGTTGAGTATGTTTACAATGCTCCCAGATAGCGATGTACAACTGCTGGATTAGAAAATCGAGTTATGTACAGTTTGAGTGATTTGTTGCAGAAAATCGCTGCTGGAGGCAGAATACAAGTGCCGGGTTAAAGCGTAGAAAATGAACTGAAAAAATCCGTTTTGCGAGAAAGTGTGCTGGTTTGCAAGGATGCTGGATAAACAAGCGGCGGATTAGAGAGGGACGACTGTACATGTAACTAGAGCAATGGAACGTAGGACACGCACTACAAATACTAGTACCCGAGAAAACATGCCCCGACGAAAAGCTCATTATCACAGCAGGATAACTAGCATCGATGTGTGACAGTTTGACACACACACACACACACACACACACACACACACACACACACACACACACACACACACATGCACGCACACACATGCACGCATATCGACATGTGTGGTGCATGAATCTATAAGTACTCCATTGCAGGTGATGTGAAGCGTGACTGTGTGGGGCTGCATATTGTGCCAGCTTCAACTTCAAGTCGAAGAGAACAGGACTACAGCCTCCAGGCTCATGCAGGTTGCATTAGGCATATTGATACCAGTAATAGTAGTACAAATGTAGGTATGCACGTGTAGGTAGAATGACTATGCTTGCTGAAGCCACTTGATGTCAGGCTGAAGATTTCAGTCATTGAAAATAGTGAGAACGTGATTCTGCTGGAACTCTACAGTTCATGGGAAGCAAAGAGCATTGCTGTACTTCCGTGGCCATGGCCTATAATGGTGGTCAAAGCGAGTTCACTTCCCCGACGGAGGCCATGACAGCTGACACTTTCTGACACAACTTTATCCACAGAGGAAATGAGCAGATGGAGTATGTTGGGTGAGGTGGTGTTCTGCACCAACTGCCACTTCTCCAGCTCTCATAGAACTCTACATTGTTCAACTAAGGACACACCAGGCAGAAACTGCTAAACTCTCTACGCTTTGACGTACACACACTCTCACTAAGTGAGGAAATTTCGGAATACACCACATTGCTCAAGATATCTTCTGAATTTGAACATTCTCATATTCTCAGTCACGTACCATCAGTGCTGGTATAGAGTTCGGACCTCGTTCATGACTCGTGCTCCGTTTGTCTTTTGAAACATCCGAGCCCTTGCGCCTGTGGGAGGCCGCAGGACAGAGGCGGTGATCGGAATGGTCATGTGTGAAGACATCTCCAAGAGGTGATGTTGCCGCAAAACTTACCTGAGTCTTTTCGTCAACCCACCGACTCCGGGCGCGGCTTGCTTATCAGCCATGGCTGACAGCACCCAATCAGCTAACCAGGCCTATCTCAAATAGAAGCAATGAACTAATCGGCTCCAGTCCTTGTGCAATGGTGAGGCGCGAAGCCCAAAACGAAAGGGCACTTCGTCCAAAACTAACACATAAAATGTAGTGAAGCTAGTCAACACAACCATGAAAACGAAGGCAAAAAACGCCACAGTGTATGTGTCATGCAAAGTCCGAAATTCGCAGTGCGCGCGCATGCTCTGGTGTCCGCGACTCGACTCTACACACAAAAGTGCATACGAGATGATGCATACAAGTACAACAAGCCTGTGCTGGCGACAACACAACAAGCGCTTTCCCAGCCCAGTGAAGATTGTGCATTATGGTTGTGACGAGGTTGTTGAGTGTTAGACTTCATTGTCGTGGTCATTGTGGTGCGAGGGCTCTGTATGTCCGCCGGCGTTCCTTCTCACCCGAGAAAACCTAACTCAGATTTCGACAATGAGCCGGACATGGGAGCCAGTGAGATAGACCACGTTGTCACTTGTGTGCCACGTGTTGTTTTTTCTTTGCCGCTGCACTGGTGTTGGACACTCGTGTGCTCTTCATGATGATTTGTTGCACGGCTACTTCGAGAGATCGAGAGAGAGGCCGACTCGTGGAGTTGACTGCTGAGGCCCGACCCTGCGTGAAGTAGTTGGATGAGGACATTCGGGCAGAGCGCTGGACAGAGTGTAAGCCGCCATTCCACACACAAGTTCCATGACTGTGCAACAACAACGAAAAAGGCTTTCTCAGCTACGGTAACTGTTCATGAGATACTCTGTGGTGGTGAAATCATTGATGTGATTTTCTTCAATACCGAAATCTGATTATGAACAAGGTACCGCACCTGAACAAGACACAAAGGCAGAAAAAAATTACCAAGAAGAAACTGAAGAGGGCGATAGGTACCTGTAGTGTACAAAACCTGTCTTATATTGGCTCCTGGCTCAGGACAAACTAGCACCCGGTTGTAGCCTAAACTGGATACATGAATTGTATTACTATCCCAGAATATACTGATTGCCTCTGCTCACTTCTCCAATGGCTGCGGAAGGTTGCTGTTATAACACCACATCAGGCTGGAGCCGATCAGGTTGCTAGCAACTTACAGTTAGATTAGAATGAGCACAATGTCCTGTACAATGCAACTGCTACCTTACCACAAGAGAACACCGTCCGGACCACAGCGAGGTTTCCTTCGTCGAAGATACTGCTCACATATCCAGAGTGCAGGTACTGCAACGATCAAAACAACGCTTTGTTCCTTCAGAGCTTATCAGTACAACCAAGAGACCATAACCCCCCTGGGGGGTTGTGGACTCTTGGTACAACACAGCTTCTTCTTTGGGACAAAAATTATGCAATCAGACTCAGGAATAAAACAAACTCTGGGCTCTTTACAGTCACGATTCCATAACTTCCACTGGTACACGTACTCAGTTCATTGCTTCGTCTTCGGGTGGATACAGACAAGAAACAACCCAGTCCATACAATAATAATAATTCTAATTATCTTTAGGGGCCATCCGTAAATATTTTAAATATATAGATATTTATTTAGAAACGAAAACTAGTCATTCAGGGGGGGGGGGGGGGAGAGGGGGTTGAGCACCTGTTCGAACGTTCGCTTCTCGAAAAAATATCGATGCGTGGGCATGTCCAGAAAAAAGAAGAAGAAATATCGATACTAATATGTACCATTTGTATGTGTTCGTTTCTCAGGGAGGGGGTTGAAGAGAAATGACTAGTTTTCGTTTCTAAATAAATATCGGTAGTTACTGATATGGTCCCTTAGACAATGTATAAGTGATACATGTATAAGCAGCAGTAGGTAGATCATCGAGAACAAACACAAAAAAAGGAGTAAAGTGTTGATTCTCACGCACATACTTTCAATTAGACTGAACATAGCAAATCTTGCAGTCTTCACACGTGATATACG
>NW_027045027.1:0-3000 GCF_964019385.1 Sycon ciliatum | reverse complement strand
TGGCGAAGCCCAAGAGCGAAGTTTGAAGATACCGTTCTGGGATTGAGATGTAATCGGATGAAGACACTGTACGAGACTCTCTGAAATATCTCCAAGAAGGAACAACGCAGTCGGTGGAAGTACATGTAGACGAGGTCGGATTTGGTGCGACTCTCCGCCGCAATGCTTCTATTACATGCAGACACTCTACCGGTGTTGCTTGCGTGCATCATGTACATGTACATGGTGTCCGTATCGCCATCTCACGCCGCCAGTAATGGTAAGCAATGCAAGCCGATGCATACCTAAGTAGGTCTGTCTGTATTATGCTGTTGTTGGGGCTTTTTTTAAAGAACTTCCAGTTGAAATGTTGTGGCCCGTGACACTTGGGAGAAAGGATTCGTTGTGTTTATTTATGATGGTAAGCAGCCTCAATCATAATGACGTCCTTCAGGTGGCTCTGAATTAATACGAACTGCAAAAGTAAATACTCAGATGGTAGGCCAAGGAAAATATTAAATTGAAACAAGGAAAACGACGGGGCACAAGTTATGCCTTGCCGTGGAGTGTCTCAGTACTCCTTGTCAGTCTGGTGCTACATCGTGCACGTCTGACTGTTCAAAGCCTGGTCAGTTGTTGGATTCTAACGCATAACTTGTGCCCCACCGTTTTCCTTGTTTCAATGCAAACATAAGGGGATGGCTGCAGCCTCTGCCTGGCCACCCACATACATGTACAACAGACATAGAAACAAGCTCATAGAGTCATACACATGCGCCGTTGATATAATTATTTTGCAAGAACATTACCGTGTATACAGTATGACGAGTTTAGATGCAAAACCCGACACAAGCGTCAGATTTGAGAAATTCAGATTTTGAACTCATTGTAATCAATAGGTCTGCAGACACCTTCAGGCAGAATTTCACATCCAAATTCCTACTGGAACCGCTTTTAAAACGCTGGCCAAACATAGCCAACACCTTTCTCTGACTTTGTCTAGGCAACACCGTTCCGTAAGGTTCTCCTCTTCCGTGTATCTCTTCATGTAGTCTACCACTGGCATCATTGTTACTGCGGTGGCTCTTGTGCGAACACAGGAAGACAGGAGAAGTACTAAATGTAGTGTATTTCAACGTTTTGTACATGTACGACACTCTTGGTATAAATAGAGAGTTGTATTTAGGAACACAAGAAAGCCATGCGATGCGTTTAAAAACGTTACTTGGAGCCGAATAATCAATATTGAGGGGCGATTGGCCCCTGAGCGCACAAGCCCAGATACAAAGTACATTGCATGTGTATAATATGTGTTTGCGCGCGCGCGCGCGCGCGCGTGTGTGTGTGTGTGTGTGTGGTGGATATGTATGTTCATTTGCGGGCATGTGTGCATGTGTTTTGTATATTTTTTGTATTGTATTGAATTTATGTTACTTCGGTGGCTCAACAGTACAATGTGCTACTACAAAGAGGCCCGAAAAACCGATCATAAAGAGATAAAAGGAAAAAAAGAATGTGCGTGACGTGTGTATGTGTGTGCATGTGCATGTGTTCGTGTGTACTAGTATTATGTGTGTGTGTGTGTAGTGTAAAGCTAATCCCCGGGATGGGTGGATTTACAATTTAGTAATAATATTATTAGTTCAACCGGGTTGCTGCTTTGGATTGGTCGGCAGAAGTCGTGGAGCTGATTGGTGGTCGGCACCCATGGATTGGTTACGTAAGGCTGACGCATGGCAGTAAGCATGGCCTACTGTGCGACAATGCTTTGCCAATAAACAGTGCGTATGTCCTGTGCAAGCAACTAGGCTTCAGGAGGGCAATGGACTACTCGGATCTGAACGTCAACTCCAGGCAAGTAGTTTAATTCCCTTCACCCAATGCGTGTTTCGCTTCATAACACTGTCAGATGCAATGCACTGACCGTGGAATTGAAGTGAAATCCGACCTCATGATCGGAGCACAGCTACTTCAAGTACCTTGTGGTTGTTGTACAGTCAACTTCGCTTATAACGACACTCGGCGGGGCATCAGAAAAGTGTCCTTATTCGCGAAGTGTCGTTATACCCGAAGTCTCATTATAATTATGTGTCACAGTTGGATGGAACTTTGCTCTGGGCATGAAAATTATGTCGTTATTCGCGAATTGTCGTTATATCCGCAGTCGTTATTAGCGAATTTGACTGTATGTATTTTGACCAGGACAGTCCTAACTGACTATGTAGGGTACTACAAAACAGAGGAAGTGTTTTTACTCAGAGTTTCACGCACTAAGCGATCATCAGAAAACAGTAATGGGAAATCTGGATCAGTATTGGTTTATATACTCACAAAGCAAAGTGTAAATAGCTGCAGCATGGCGCAAATCTAAAAGTTGTGGATGGCGGCAGTGCAAAGCGTGAATGACAGCAGTGGTGAAAGGTGACAACCACTGGAGCTGGTTGTCTCTTACTTAATTAGGTGATGGCTGTAGATGGTTTAAAGTTCCGAAGGTAGTACCGATTCTCATGGCGACACTTCGACACAAGCTCACTCCTTTTGTTGAGAGAGAGGTGCTTGGGTGCTTGCGCGATTGCCAATTTTTCTATGTAAGGTACTAGTAAGTCTTAGGGTAATCTAGGTACGTGCGTGAAAAGATAAGTTGATTGAAGAAGACGGACGTTGCATACTATACCATTATGATTGTGTTGCAAAAGAGTGTTGTACGTTCCGATGATGATTACTCAGATACAAGTAACGTAAGAACAGTTGGGCCCGATGACATCGTTATGTACTGTACATGTGTGCGAAGCGGGAATTCACGGCTCCGGGTTCACCTGTCGCCTTTGTGCAGTTTTAACGAGATTCACGAGGTTTGATTTTGACTGGGCACAACTCCACCACAATGTGACCATGGAGAGCTGTATACATAGTTGCGTGCTTACATGCACAAAAAATAATGTACATGTACATAGCCTTGTTTTACTGTGCGTCCTCCACCTTGTAACATGCAGTCAACCGATCAACATGTTAGAATGCACT
>NW_027045026.1:25000-32526 GCF_964019385.1 Sycon ciliatum | reverse complement strand
TCGTTTTCGCAAAGCTTCCCATTTCTTTACTTATCTTTGATATTTATGACCCACCCAAGTTGGGTGGTGTGCTGCTTTGCTGCTTCGAATTGTAGTTAGACCGCTTTGTCAAATATCGTACTGGTCTCGTCATCGTCCAGTGACAATCGACATTCTTTGTTCCGTTGGGACTGTGGCTTGTGCTCGTTTTCGTTGCGCTTGCCTTCCCCTCTTTGGTCTTTCCATAACCTTGAACCTTCCAAGTTGGAAGGCTGTCGGTTAGCGCTACGAAGATGTGTTGAAGCTAGGTGTCAGGACGTCGAATGTCTCAGTACTCTGTCAGTTTTGTGCCTAGTTGTTGCACTTTCTGACTGTATATAGTATCTAGTTACAGTGGTGGAGAGTTACTCTTAACTCGTTTTCATATGTCCTTTTCCTTTCTACTTTTATTATTGGCTCAATACCCGAGTTTCATAATTATAATAATTATACTTTAGGGCTGAAACGATCGTGGATTTTCATGTATCGATTACTCTTTAGCTTAAAGGGGAAGTTAAGGCAAAAATTACAATTTCACCAGTTGTAGTCTTCGGGGTGCTGAGTCGAATGGTCGTGGTCCGAGGAAGCTGAGACACTCCCTTCCTACTTGAATCCCAATCGAACTCGCGCACTCCCACCGAAACTGGGTGACTGCGCCCTACTAGATGGGGATTTGTATGCAAAATGTCACTAAAAGCGCCATTTCGTTCTTATAAAAGCACGGATGACCGCGATTGGCCCATATGTTGTAGTCTTTTGGACGCTGAGTCGACTGGTTTTGGTCCAAAAAGGCTGCGATGCAGCGTTCCTCCTTTATTCCCAATCGAACATGGTTGAACAAGCGGTCACGTGCTCCTGGGTGCCCAAATCACCTGGTCACCACGCCAGCAGGCGACAACTTTCACACCAAGGTTCAACTCGAGTGACAGGACTGCACCCAATAAAGGTCAAACAGGCTAGTAAGTTGTACCCTGCAGGCACGGTGACCAGGTGACTGGTGTACGCAGGAGCACGTGACCGCTTGTTCAACCATGTAAGATTGGGAATAAAGGAGGAACGCTGCATCGCAGCCTTTTCGGACCAAAACCAATCGACTCAGCGTCCAAAAGACTACAACATATGGGCCAAATCGCGGTCATCTGTGCTTTTATAAGAACAAAATGGCGCCTTTAGTGACATTTTGCATACAAATCCCCATCTAGTAGGGCGCAGTCACCCAGTTTCGGTGGAAGCGCGCGAGTTCGATGGGGATTCAAGTAGGAAGGGAGTGTCTCAGCTTCCTCGGACCACGACCATTCGACTCAGCACCCCGAAGACTACAACTGGTGAAATTTTGATTTTTGCCTTAACTAACGTGTTACTTCCCCTTTAACGATCGAGTGATCGATTATAATCGTTAGCAAATAGTGTCATAATTCTGTGCAAACATTACTCTGTTTCCAAAAACTATGCCTTCATAATGCCAACAAATCTGCATTAGTGAAAGGGTAGATCTGAAACATGGCAGTTTCGAAGTCAATTTAACCTCAGAACATGAACCATACCCCTGGCAACTGCATACGCTCAGCGGAAACTGATTCAAACTTCACAAAACGAGGGTTTACAAAACTTTCTGGACACAAATTTAAAAAACGCAAAATAATCGTAATCGGTAATCTAAACGATTGCTCGATCGTTAGAGTTATCAAACGAGTACTCGATTATTCGGTATGATCGTTTCAGCCCTAATATACTTTCACACAAAACAAGCTCGATGCAGCACCAATCACGGCAGGGGAACCCGACCCTCCACCATCGCCAACTCACGAAGCATGTGAACTGGACGGTGACGGGCCGACCGAGCACCCCTGACACACAACACAGCTCGGTGATTCTGTCTGAAAGATGACCACCTACATAAGTCATTGTAAGTCGACACACAAGCATGTGCACCCCTCCCCCTCCCCCCCCCCACACACATACGGGCGCGCATGCACGGACATACACACATTATTGCACACAGAAACACATGCACACCCACCCACACCCATGAATACCGTACACACACACACACCTTCCTTCCTTCTTCCACTGCCATGACTGGCTATGTGGCCCCATACGGGGCACACCAGGAGACGTGTTGTCCACCGGGCGGGGAACGCCATACTCAGCGCGCCCGGGCCACGCGAACAGCGTTACACTTGTGCCTCGCAGTATCTTGTGGCCGACGAAAACCGCGCGCGCAAGTGCCACAGATGAGGGGCTTCGCCACAGGCCCCATGCGGGACTGGGCAATAGCGTTGACAGCCTCACGGCAGGTGACCCGCCATCCCTGTCGATCTTGGGCGATGTCACCAAGCTGCTCCAGAGGAACGCCAACAGCCATCAAGTTGCACTTCGCGGAGTCCTTCCAGCGCTTACGGGGTCCATGCGGTGGACGTTTGGAGGGCAACGCGCCGTACAGCAGCTGACGAGGGATCCGATCCTGCATGCGGGACACGTGGCCAAGCCATCTAAGTCGGCGGACTCTGACTTTATCCGCGATCTCCTCCATATCGCCCCACATCCTGCGAACCTGGAGAGAGGAGATGTGCTCCTCGATCTGCCGGCCACGATTTATCTTCAGGATGGAGCACGCGCACTGCAGGTGAAAGGACTCCAGGCGACGGAGATCACGCTGCCTGACGGTCCAACTCTCAGATCCATAAAGAAGGACTGCCAGGACAGTCACTCCATACACAATGCGCTTGATGGCAATGCTGACGACACACACACACACACACACACACACACACACACACACACACACACACACACACGCACAGACACACACACAGACACACACACACACACACACACACAGACACACACACACACACACACAGTCGGCAACCAGGACTCTTTTCTTGGCGATGACTGTGACGTTGACCACCGACCATGTCAGTCGACGTCCGTTGTGCCATGTTCCCCTTCTGCCGGCTGAGTTCCGTTCCGGTTTCTGTCCGCCAGCACAGTAATTAATTATTTTAGTAAACGGCTTTCAAACGGTAAACTATCATAGCCTTCAGTTCAGGACTTCTCCGCCTCGCTCAACACATAATCGCTTTCTTTCGGATTCGTCTACGCACCGTGACAGAATAGTCACCGTACTCCCCCGTACGGCCATGGTTTCAATCGTTGCACCGTTTTCTTCATCGGTCATTGCTACTTCGAGGCTAGCCTCACGCTGACCAGCGCCCTTGAAAGGCTAGGTCAGTGCGCTCCGCACATCCGCTTAGAAGATTATTGATTTTCTACTGAAAAGAGTTGATGTTACTCATCACCCTTAGGCCTACACAACTAATGTCTTGCTCTTCGTGAATATTGAAAATATTTCCTTGCAGGGTTCAATGCTATCCGTCCGCCGGATGTCTTGGAAGAAGAACGACACAATGACCCTCTGGCTCTGAGTCTGAGTGCGGCAATTACCGAATAGTGCACACGGTGACAAGCAGGCCATATGGAGGAGGCTTTTCCAACAAGCTAGTGCAAATAGTAGCGCTAACAAACTCCAAGCACTTGTCTTTGCACGTTGGTTGCTGTAGATACCTGCGCCAACTAACTTTCAGGAGCAGTTTGGGACAAAACTTCTGTTCTCCCACTTTTGTGGGTGGTGTCTGCTGTGTTGATCAGTACTCGTGAGTGCATCTCCGCGACGGCAGCCTTTTTAGTACTGTAAAGCACGCGGCGCCTCACGAACGGCGGCGCCGTCCGCCTCCATCACAAGTCATGTAACAATCGTCATGTATCATAGTATTAGTATGACACACGCCTGCCCACACACGCTGTAGTGTAGGCTGCAAAGTTCTGGCACAGAGCTCTCCTTCTCACCACCACCACCATCAGTTCGCGCCTGGCGCCTCGTCGATGCATGGTTGGCGGTATCCGACATAGCAGGCTGGTAGATCTACATCAAGTAGCGCATGGCACATAGAAGATGACATAGCAACGACATAGCTCGATTGCGACGTAGAATCTACGTTTCGTCCCCGCTGGACTCATCAGGCAATCTTCTTCTTGGATGTCTTCATACGGAGCTTGACTCGGAAGAATATGAAGTTGAAGACGCCACTGCAACTTCGTAGCTTAGAGAGCGTGTGTGGGCGGGACATTTTTGAAATTAGGGTGCGAAATCATGTACAGCAAAACCTGTCAAGGCGACCACTCGGATAAGGCGACCACCTGCCCTAGAAGACCACTGAAACCAGGACCAAGGAATGGTATTTCCAGCCAAATGACCCTGGATAAGGAGACCCCCTGGTAACAGAGACCAGGTTTTGAAGGTGCCTTGAGCGGTCGTCTTAGACAGGTTTCACTGTATTCTGGACGGTTTTTGTGTTAAAAACAATGGTCCGGCCAAAGCGCTTTAACTTTGGCACCGCAACACGTTTGGTATTCGTCCTGTCCTGTCCGGAGTACATGTATATTGTATGACAATGACCTGCAGTGAAACCTGTCTAAGACGACCGCTCAAGGGACCTTCAAAACCGGGTCTCTGTTACCAGGTGGTCTCCTTATCCAGGGGCATTTGGCTGGAAATACCATTCCTTGGTCCTGGTTTCAGTGGTCTTCTAGGGCAGGTGGTCGCCTTATCCGAGTGGTCGCCTTGACAGGTTTTGCTGCACATTGTAGCCGGTTCAACGCCGGTCTCTGTTCTCTTCCGCCTTTCAGCGGTGGTATTGCGCCATCCTTGTGGTGTTGAGCACTCTACTGGGAATTATCGCTACTGTGTAAAAGTAAAGTAAAGTTTGCACGTCCGCGTTACCATCGGCTATACAATTGCGCTGAGAAACACACTGACCAGCTTAGGAAGTTTTGCATGTGCCAGGCCGCCACCATGCCTGTGATACCAGGGTGGGAGATGCAGCTCCTAACGGCGAGGGTGAGGTGGTAAGTCTCACCACCAATGCCCGACAAGGGGGCGAACCTCGTTAGCTGCGCATCCATGTTACCCTCACTCCAAGTAGTGAGTACTGACCGTGGGTGTCGGCGCAGTTCCCTGCATGTAAAGTGGGTCACGCATGCATCACCGCATTTGTTAGCACAGAGTCAGTACACACTCCCTGCTCCCAGCGCGGGTCTCGAACTCGGGACCTTGTGATTCGCAGGCAAGCCCACAACCACTCGGCCAAAGCGCTGGTCTTATTGCTATCGCTACTGTGTGTATTTTTAAATACACACAAAACATCTATCCAGGACCTGACAGGTAATCGTCTGTGGGGATACTGTTCACTATCGAGTCGTAAAATGACGACTCCCTGCTGTTTACTCCGGTTTCTAATACCCACATGTACAATACACCTCCGAAGATCATGCGGCAATATACCGGTATACGTGGATTCTGGAAACTGCGGTTGCTTGATACGCGCTCAGCAGAGGTACTGTGCCTGCTACTACTGGATAGAGCCTTTCAAGGAATCCTCGGAGATTTCAATCTTGTTGCTGTAGGAACAGCCGGTGCGGAGAGCCTGATGACCAAGGCGGCCGAATCATGATGGTACATGCGTGCATGAAACATGACGGTCACAATGACCATTCGCAAAATTAATTTTTTTAATACGTACACGTACATGTAGTAGCAAATATCACAAAGTTTTAATATCGTTGTCAAAAAAACTTTGTACAGTTGTGGTGGAAATCAATGCCACAGGAGTTCATTGACATAAACTAGTATAACTTCGTTGTCCACATATGTATCATATCCGGTGTGAAGTCTATCGAAATAATCATGACTCAAAACTGTACCAACAAAGGCAAATCATATATTCAGCCTGTCATGCTTCAATTTTCATGTTCGAAAGTAGTCTCGACTTTTGTCTCTCCCATTTTGATACAATTACAAACGCTTGACCGCAGGTGTCCTGCAAATGTAGCACAAATTCAAGCAGGCACATGCCCGTGCACATGAAAACATGCGCACACACACACACACACACACACACACACGCACGCACGCACGCACGCACACACACACATACACACACACACATACACACACATGCACACACCAGGGTATTAGTATCAGGGTTCCCACGCCGTCAGCCCCGTATGTCCATCGAGTTATGAAGCCAAGACCTCTCTGGTCCGCTGAGCTTGATGGGCCCAACCGCCACACTCCTTTATTCACTTTAGTGTCCACGGAATGCCACGGCATGCATGTCCCATTTTGCATGACCTGTTTGGAAAAAGAACATCTGGTCACTTGTGACCCGTTTGGGAATACCGTATTATCTCTAATATAAGCACGGTCCTTTATTTTTTCAATGTACCTCCGCCCCGTGCTATTATTGGAGACGTTCCTTTATTGGAGACTGTTCCATTATTATTTCAACCTCATTTCAGAGGCTTGTTGCCATGCCAAATTCATGTCAGACACACACAATAATGACCCGGGGTGAGGGTGGTTTGAAATAATAAGAGCACAGTCTCTAATAGTAGCGCGGGTCACAATTGGAGTATGCAACAAGTATACTGACTGCATACGAGAGAGCTTGGAAGCTCAGGGCCCTACGCTATGCTTTTTTGCTTGCTCATCATGCATGTAACGTGTCAAAGCTGTGTGGACCCTAGCTAGCGCCAAACGATACTGAAGTACTAGTAACATCTGTTGCATAGCTACGGGATTAATATTCGGTGTTTATTTTTTCAAACTCGCATGTTGAGCCATAAATAAATGTAGAAAAAAAAAGGACATAAGACAGACCCAAGTTGGGTGGTGTGCTGCTTTGCTGCTTCGAATTGTAGTTAGACCGCTTTGTCAAATATCGTACTGGTCTCGTCATCGTCCAGTAACAATCGACATTCTTTGTTCCGTTGGGACTGTAGCTTTTGCGGCTCGTTTTCGTTGCGCTTGCCTTCCCCTCTTTGGTCTTTCCATAACCTTGAACCTTCCAAGTTGGAAGGCTGTCGGTTAGCGCTACGGAGATGTGTTGAAGCTAGGTGTCAGGACGTCAAATGTCTCAGTACTCTTGTCAGTTGTGTGCCTAGTTATTGCACTTTCTGACTGTATATAGTATCCAGTTACAGTGATGGAGAGTTACTCTTAACTCGTATCCTCATGTCCTTTTCCTTTCTATGTTTATTTATTATTATTATTTTTTTGTGTCACGCCTGGCGTTATCCCGTACTGTACCATCAAAGACAGCTGGCCACAAACAGCTGGCCACAATATTCGCGTTTGTTTGTGCCATCGGCATGCCTGGCGCTATCCCATACCTGTCTCGTTTTTTTTCCGATCACAGGCGTTCTGGAGTCGACGGGATGTCTGTCCTGACGTTTCCTGTGACCGGCGCTGACTCTGTCGATCACGGTCGTTCTGGAGTCGACGGGATGTCTGTCCTGCCGTTTCCTGTGCCGGGCGCTGACTCTGCCCATCACGGATGTTCTGGAGTCGACGGGATCTCTCTTCCGACGTTTCCTGTGACCGGCGCTGAATCTGCCGATCACGGACGTTCTGGAGTCGACGGGATCTCTCTTCCGACGTTTCCTGT
>NW_027045026.1:0-20000 GCF_964019385.1 Sycon ciliatum | reverse complement strand
GTGCTTGCGTGTGTGTGTTCCTGTGTGTGTGTGTGTGTGTGTGTGTGTGTGTGTGTGTGTGCGCGCGTGCGTGTTTGCGTGTGTGTATGTGTGCGTGTGTGTGTGGTGTGTGTGTGTGTGTGTGTGTCACAAGTGCGACCGTGGCCATCGAGCAACCAGGTCTGATAGAGCGTCGCATGGTGTTCGCTGTTCTCGCTGCAACCGTCAGTTCCGTCGACAGAGTGACCTGAGTCGTCATCTCCGTTTCTGCTCCTGACAATGACTCTGGCTCCTTTCGGAGTGGTGTGGCCCTTGTGGCAACCAAGCTACAGTAGTAGTAGTAGTAGTAGTAGTAGTAGTAGTAGTAGTAGTAGTAGTAGTAGTAGTAGTAGTAGTAGTAGTAGTAGTAGTAGTAGTAGTAGTAGTAGTAGTAGTAGTAGTAGTAGTAGTAGTAGTAGTAGTAGTAGTAGTAGTAGTAGTAGTAGTAGTAGTAGTAGTAGTAGTAGTAGTAGTAGTAGTAGTAGTAGTAGTAGTAGTAGTAGTAGTAGTAGTAGTAGTAGTAGTAGTAGTAGTAGTAGTAGTAGTAGTAGTAGTAGTAGTAGTAGTAGTAGTAGTAGTAGTAGTAGTAGTAGTAGTAGTAGTAGTAGTAGTAGTAGTAGTAGTAGTAGTAGTAGTAGTAGTAGTAGTAGTAGTAGTAGTAGTAGTAGTAGTAGTAGTAGTAGTAGTAGTAGTAGTAGTAGTAGTAGTAGTAGTAGTAGTAGTAGTAGTAGTAGTAGTAGTAGTAGTAGTAGTAGTAGTAGTAGTAGTAGTAGTAGTAGTAGTAGTAGTAGTAGTAGTAGTAGTAGTAGTAGTAGTAGTAGTAGTAGTAGTAGTAGTAGTAGTAGTAGTAGTAGTAGTAGTAGTAGTAGTAGTAGTAGTAGTAGTAGTAGTAGTAGTAGTAGTAGTAGTAGTAGTAGTAGTAGTAGTAGTAGTAGTAGTAGTAGTAGTAGTAGTAGTAGTAGTAGTAGTAGTAGTAGTAGTAGTAGTAGTAGTAGTAGTAGTAGTAGTAGTAGTAGTAGTAGTAGTAGTAGTAGTAGTAGTAGTAGTAGTAGTAGTAGTAGTAGTAGTAGTAGTAGTAGTAGTAGTAGTAGTAGTAGTAGTAGTAGTAGTAGTAGTAGTAGTAGTAGTAGTAGTAGTAGTAGTAGTAGTAGTAGTAGTAGTAGTAGTAGTAGTAGTAGTAGTAGTAGTAGTAGTAGTAGTAGTAGTAGTAGTAGTAGTAGTAGTAGTAGTAGTAGTAGTAGTAGTAGTAGTAGTAGTAGTAGTAGTAGTAGTAGTAGTAGTAGTAGTAGTAGTAGTAGTAGTAGTAGTAGTAGTAGTAGTAGTAGTAGTAGTAGTAGTAGTAGTAGTAGTAGTAGTAGTAGTAGTAGTAGTAGTAGTAGTAGTAGTAGTAGTAGTAGTAGTAGTAGTAGTAGTAGTAGTAGTAGTAGTAGTAGTAGTAGTAGTAGTAGTAGTAGTAGTAGTAGTAGTAGTAGTAGTAGTAGTAGTAGTAGTAGTAGTAGTAGTAGTAGTAGTAGTAGTAGTAGTAGTAGTAGTAGTAGTAGTAGTAGTAGTAGTAGTAGTAGTAGTAGTAGTAGTAGTAGTAGTAGTAGTAGTAGTAGTAGTAGTAGTAGTAGTAGTAGTAGTAGTAGTAGTAGTAGTAGTAGTAGTAGTAGTAGTAGTAGTAGTAGTAGTAGTAGTAGTAGTAGTAGTAGTAGTAGTAGTAGTAGTAGTAGTAGTAGTAGTAGTAGTAGTAGTAGTAGTAGTAGTAGTAGTAGTAGTAGTAGTAGTAGTAGTAGTAGTAGTAGTAGTAGTAGTAGTAGTAGTAGTAGTAGTAGTAGTAGTAGTAGTAGTAGTAGTAGTAGTAGTAGTAGTAGTAGTAGTAGTAGTAGTAGTAGTAGTAGTAGTAGTAGTAGTAGTAGTAGTAGTAGTAGTAGTAGTAGTAGTAGTAGTAGTAGTAGTAGTAGTAGTAGTAGTAGTAGTAGTAGTAGTAGTAGTAGTAGTAGTAGTAGTAGTAGTAGTAGTAGTAGTAGTAGTAGTAGTAGTAGTAGTAGTAGTAGTAGTAGTAGTAGTAGTAGTAGTAGTAGTAGTAGTAGTAGTAGTAGTAGTAGTAGTAGTAGTAGTAGTAGTAGTAGTAGTAGTAGTAGTAGTAGTAGTAGTAGTAGTAGTAGTAGTAGTAGTAGTAGTAGTAGTAGTAGTAGTAGTAGTAGTAGTAGTAGTAGTAGTAGTAGTAGTAGTAGTAGTAGTAGTAGTAGTAGTAGTAGTAGTAGTAGTAGTAGTAGTAGTAGTAGTAGTAGTAGTAGTAGTAGTAGTAGTAGTAGTAGTAGTAGTAGTAGTAGTAGTAGTAGTAGTAGTAGTAGTAGTAGTAGTAGTAGTAGTAGTAGTAGTAGTAGTAGTAGTAGTAGTAGTAGTAGTAGTAGTAGTAGTAGTAGTAGTAGTAGTAGTAGTAGTAGTAGTAGTAGTAGTAGTAGTAGTAGTAGTAGTAGTAGTAGTAGTAGTAGTAGTAGTAGTAGTAGTAGTAGTAGTAGTAGTAGTAGTAGTAGTAGTAGTAGTAGTAGTAGTAGTAGTAGTAGTAGTAGTAGTAGTAGTAGTAGTAGTAGTAGTAGTAGTAGTAGTAGTAGTAGTAGTAGTAGTAGTAGTAGTAGTAGTAGTAGTAGTAGTAGTAGTAGTAGTAGTAGTAGTAGTAGTAGTAGTAGTAGTAGTAGTAGTAGTAGTAGTAGTAGTAGTAGTAGTAGTAGTAGTAGTAGTAGTAGTAGTAGTAGTAGTAGTAGTAGTAGTAGTAGTAGTAGTAGTAGTAGTAGTAGTAGTAGTAGTAGTAGTAGTAGTAGTAGTAGTAGTAGTAGTAGTAGTAGTAGTAGTAGTAGTAGTAGTAGTAGTAGTAGTAGTAGTAGTAGTAGTAGTAGTAGTAGTAGTAGTAGTAGTAGTAGTAGTAGTAGTAGTAGTAGTAGTAGTAGTAGTAGTAGTAGTAGTAGTAGTAGTAGTAGTAGTAGTAGTAGTAGTAGTAGTAGTAGTAGTAGTAGTAGTAGTAGTAGTAGTAGTAGTAGTAGTAGTAGTAGTAGTAGTAGTAGTAGTAGTAGTAGTAGTAGTAGTAGTAGTAGTAGTAGTAGTAGTAGTAGTAGTAGTAGTAGTAGTAGTAGTAGTAGTAGTAGTAGTAGTAGTAGTAGTAGTAGTAGTAGTAGTAGTAGTAGTAGTAGTAGTAGTAGTAGTAGTAGTAGTAGTAGTAGTAGTAGTAGTAGTAGTAGTAGTAGTAGTAGTAGTAGTAGTAGTAGTAGTAGTAGTAGTAGTAGTAGTAGTAGTAGTAGTAGTAGTAGTAGTAGTAGTAGTAGTAGTAGTAGTAGTAGTAGTAGTAGTAGTAGTAGTAGTAGTAGTAGTAGTAGTAGTAGTAGTAGTAGTAGTAGTAGTAGTAGTAGTAGTAGTAGTAGTAGTAGTAGTAGTAGTAGTAGTAGTAGTAGTAGTAGTAGTAGTAGTAGTAGTAGTAGTAGTAGTAGTAGTAGTAGTAGTAGTAGTAGTAGTAGTAGTAGTAGTAGTAGTAGTAGTAGTAGTAGTAGTAGTAGTAGTAGTAGTAGTAGTAGTAGTAGTAGTAGTAGTAGTAGTAGTAGTAGTAGTAGTAGTAGTAGTAGTAGTAGTAGTAGTAGTAGTAGTAGTAGTAGTAGTAGTAGTAGTAGTAGTAGTAGTAGTAGTAGTAGTAGTAGTAGTAGTAGTAGTAGTAGTAGTAGTAGTAGTAGTAGTAGTAGTAGTAGTAGTAGTAGTAGTAGTAGTAGTAGTAGTAGTAGTAGTAGTAGTAGTAGTAGTAGTAGTAGTAGTAGTAGTAGTAGTAGTAGTAGTAGTAGTAGTAGTAGTAGTAGTAGTAGTAGTAGTAGTAGTAGTAGTAGTAGTAGTAGTAGTAGTAGTAGTAGTAGTAGTAGTAGTAGTAGTAGTAGTAGTAGTAGTAGTAGTAGTAGTAGTAGTAGTAGTAGTAGTAGTAGTAGTAGTAGTAGTAGTAGTAGTAGTAGTAGTAGTAGTAGTAGTAGTAGTAGTAGTAGTAGTAGTAGTAGTAGTAGTAGTAGTAGTAGTAGTAGTAGTAGTAGTAGTAGTAGTAGTAGTAGTAGTAGTAGTAGTAGTAGTAGTAGTAGTAGTAGTAGTAGTAGTAGTAGTAGTAGTAGTAGTAGTAGTAGTAGTAGTAGTAGTAGTAGTAGTAGTAGTAGTAGTAGTAGTAGTAGTAGTAGTAGTAGTAGTAGTAGTAGTAGTAGTAGTAGTAGTAGTAGTAGTAGTAGTAGTAGTAGTAGTAGTAGTAGTAGTAGTAGTAGTAGTAGTAGTAGTAGTAGTAGTAGTAGTAGTAGTAGTAGTAGTAGTAGTAGTAGTAGTAGTAGTAGTAGTAGTAGTAGTAGTAGTAGTAGTAGTAGTAGTAGTAGTAGTAGTAGTAGTAGTAGTAGTAGTAGTAGTAGTAGTAGTAGTAGTAGTAGTAGTAGTAGTAGTAGTAGTAGTAGTAGTAGTAGTAGTAGTAGTAGTAGTAGTAGTAGTAGTAGTAGTAGTAGTAGTAGTAGTAGTAGTAGTAGTAGTAGTAGTAGTAGTAGTAGTAGTAGTAGTAGTAGTAGTAGTAGTAGTAGTAGTAGTAGTAGTAGTAGTAGTAGTAGTAGTAGTAGTAGTAGTAGTAGTAGTAGTAGTAGTAGTAGTAGTAGTAGTAGTAGTAGTAGTAGTAGTAGTAGTAGTAGTAGTAGTAGTAGTAGTAGTAGTAGTAGTAGTAGTAGTAGTAGTAGTAGTAGTAGTAGTAGTAGTAGTAGTAGTAGTAGTAGTAGTAGTAGTAGTAGTAGTAGTAGTAGTAGTAGTAGTAGTAGTAGTAGTAGTAGTAGTAGTAGTAGTAGTAGTAGTAGTAGTAGTAGTAGTAGTAGTAGTAGTAGTAGTAGTAGTAGTAGTAGTAGTAGTAGTAGTAGTAGTAGTAGTAGTAGTAGTAGTAGTAGTAGTAGTAGTAGTAGTAGTAGTAGTAGTAGTAGTAGTAGTAGTAGTAGTAGTAGTAGTAGTAGTAGTAGTAGTAGTAGTAGTAGTAGTAGTAGTAGTAGTAGTAGTAGTAGTAGTAGTAGTAGTAGTAGTAGTAGTAGTAGTAGTAGTAGTAGTAGTAGTAGTAGTAGTAGTAGTAGTAGTAGTAGTAGTAGTAGTAGTAGTAGTAGTAGTAGTAGTAGTAGTAGTAGTAGTAGTAGTAGTAGTAGTAGTAGTAGTAGTAGTAGTAGTAGTAGTAGTAGTAGTAGTAGTAGTAGTAGTAGTAGTAGTAGTAGTAGTAGTAGTAGTAGTAGTAGTAGTAGTAGTAGTAGTAGTAGTAGTAGTAGTAGTAGTAGTAGTAGTAGTAGTAGTAGTAGTAGTAGTAGTAGTAGTAGTAGTAGTAGTAGTAGTAGTAGTAGTAGTAGTAGTAGTAGTAGTAGTAGTAGTAGTAGTAGTAGTAGTAGTAGTAGTAGTAGTAGTAGTAGTAGTAGTAGTAGTAGTAGTAGTAGTAGTAGTAGTAGTAGTAGTAGTGTAGTAGTAGTAGTAGTAGTAGTAGTGTAGTAGTAGTAGTAGTAGTAGTAGTAGTAGTAGTAGTAGTAGTAGTAGTAGTAGTAGTAGTAGTAGTAGTAGTAGTAGTAGTAGTAGTAGTAGTAGTAGTAGTAGTAGTAGTAGTAGTAGTAGTAGTAGTAGTAGTAGTAGTAGTAGTAGTAGTAGTAGTAGTAGTAGTAGTAGTAGTAGTAGTAGTAGTAGTAGTAGTAGTAGTAGTAGTAGTAGTAGTAGTAGTAGTAGTAGTAGTAGTAGTAGTAGTAGTAGTAGTAGTAGTAGTAGTAGTAGTAGTAGTAGTAGTAGTAGTAGTAGTAGTAGTAGTAGTAGTAGTAGTAGTAGTAGTAGTAGTAGTAGTAGTAGTAGTAGTAGTAGTAGTAGTAGTAGTAGTAGTAGTAGTAGTAGTAGTAGTAGTAGTAGTAGTAGTAGTAGTAGTAGTAGTAGTAGTAGTAGTAGTAGTAGTAGTAGTAGTAGTAGTAGTAGTAGTAGTAGTAGTAGTAGTAGTAGTAGTAGTAGTAGTAGTAGTAGTAGTAGTAGTAGTAGTAGTAGTAGTAGTAGTAGTAGTAGTAGTAGTAGTAGTAGTAGTAGTAGTAGTAGTAGTAGTAGTAGTAGTAGTAGTAGTAGTAGTAGTAGTAGTAGTAGTAGTAGTAGTAGTAGTAGTAGTAGTAGTAGTAGTAGTAGTAGTAGTAGTAGTAGTAGTAGTAGTAGTAGTAGTAGTAGTAGTAGTAGTAGTAGTAGTAGTAGTAGTAGTAGTAGTAGTAGTAGTAGTAGTAGTAGTAGTAGTAGTAGTAGTAGTAGTAGTAGTAGTAGTAGTAGTAGTAGTAGTAGTAGTAGTAGTAGTAGTAGTAGTAGTAGTAGTAGTAGTAGTAGTAGTAGTAGTAGTAGTAGTAGTAGTAGTAGTAGTAGTAGTAGTAGTAGTAGTAGTAGTAGTAGTAGTAGTAGTAGTAGTAGTAGTAGTAGTAGTAGTAGTAGTAGTAGTAGTAGTAGTAGTAGTAGTAGTAGTAGTAGTAGTAGTAGTAGTAGTAGTAGTAGTAGTAGTAGTAGTAGTAGTAGTAGTAGTAGTAGTAGTAGTAGTAGTAGTAGTAGTAGTAGTAGTAGTAGTAGTAGTAGTAGTAGTAGTAGTAGTAGTAGTAGTAGTAGTAGTAGTAGTAGTAGTAGTAGTAGTAGTAGTAGTAGTAGTAGTAGTAGTAGTAGTAGTAGTAGTAGTAGTAGTAGTAGTAGTAGTAGTAGTAGTAGTAGTAGTAGTAGTAGTAGTAGTAGTAGTAGTAGTAGTAGTAGTAGTAGTAGTAGTAGTAGTAGTAGTAGTAGTAGTAGTAGTAGTAGTAGTAGTAGTAGTAGTAGTAGTAGTAGTAGTAGTAGTAGTAGTAGTAGTAGTAGTAGTAGTAGTAGTAGTAGTAGTAGTAGTAGTAGTAGTAGTAGTAGTAGTAGTAGTAGTAGTAGTAGTAGTAGTAGTAGTAGTAGTAGTAGTAGTAGTAGTAGTAGTAGTAGTAGTAGTAGTAGTAGTAGTAGTAGTAGTAGTAGTAGTAGTAGTAGTAGTAGTAGTAGTAGTAGTAGTAGTAGTAGTAGTAGTAGTAGTAGTAGTAGTAGTAGTAGTAGTAGTAGTAGTAGTAGTAGTAGTAGTAGTAGTAGTAGTAGTAGTAGTAGTAGTAGTAGTAGTAGTAGTAGTAGTAGTAGTAGTAGTAGTAGTAGTAGTAGTAGTAGTAGTAGTAGTAGTAGTAGTAGTAGTAGTAGTAGTAGTAGTAGTAGTAGTAGTAGTAGTAGTAGTAGTAGTAGTAGTAGTAGTAGTAGTAGTAGTAGTAGTAGTAGTAGTAGTAGTAGTAGTAGTAGTAGTAGTAGTAGTAGTAGTAGTAGTAGTAGTAGTAGTAGTAGTAGTAGTAGTAGTAGTAGTAGTAGTAGTAGTAGTAGTAGTAGTAGTAGTAGTAGTAGTAGTAGTAGTAGTAGTAGTAGTAGTAGTAGTAGTAGTAGTAGTAGTAGTAGTAGTAGTAGTAGTAGTAGTAGTAGTAGTAGTAGTAGTAGTAGTAGTAGTAGTAGTAGTAGTAGTAGTAGTAGTAGTAGTAGTAGTAGTAGTAGTAGTAGTAGTAGTAGTAGTAGTAGTAGTAGTAGTAGTAGTAGTAGTAGTAGTAGTAGTAGTAGTAGTAGTAGTAGTAGTAGTAGTAGTAGTAGTAGTAGTAGTAGTAGTAGTAGTAGTAGTAGTAGTAGTAGTAGTAGTAGTAGTAGTAGTAGTAGTAGTAGTAGTAGTAGTAGTAGTAGTAGTAGTAGTAGTAGTAGTAGTAGTAGTAGTAGTAGTAGTAGTAGTAGTAGTAGTAGTAGTAGTAGTAGTAGTAGTAGTAGTAGTAGTAGTAGTAGTAGTAGTAGTAGTAGTAGTAGTAGTAGTAGTAGTAGTAGTAGTAGTAGTAGTAGTAGTAGTAGTAGTAGTAGTAGTAGTAGTAGTAGTAGTAGTAGTAGTAGTAGTAGTAGTAGTAGTAGTAGTAGTAGTAGTAGTAGTAGTAGTAGTAGTAGTAGTAGTAGTAGTAGTAGTAGTAGTAGTAGTAGTAGTAGTAGTAGTAGTAGTAGTAGTAGTAGTAGTAGTAGTAGTAGTAGTAGTAGTAGTAGTAGTAGTAGTAGTAGTAGTAGTAGTAGTAGTAGTAGTAGTAGTAGTAGTAGTAGTAGTAGTAGTAGTAGTAGTAGTAGTAGTAGTAGTAGTAGTAGTAGTAGTAGTAGTAGTAGTAGTAGTAGTAGTAGTAGTAGTAGTAGTAGTAGTAGTAGTAGTAGTAGTAGTAGTAGTAGTAGTAGTAGTAGTAGTAGTAGTAGTAGTAGTAGTAGTAGTAGTAGTAGTAGTAGTAGTAGTAGTAGTAGTAGTAGTAGTAGTAGTAGTAGTAGTAGTAGTAGTAGTAGTAGTAGTAGTAGTAGTAGTAGTAGTAGTAGTAGTAGTAGTAGTAGTAGTAGTAGTAGTAGTAGTAGTAGTAGTAGTAGTAGTAGTAGTAGTAGTAGTAGTAGTAGTAGTAGTAGTAGTAGTAGTAGTAGTAGTAGTAGTAGTAGTAGTAGTAGTAGTAGTAGTAGTAGTAGTAGTAGTAGTAGTAGTAGTAGTAGTAGTAGTAGTAGTAGTAGTAGTAGTAGTAGTAGTAGTAGTAGTAGTAGTAGTAGTAGTAGTAGTAGTAGTAGTAGTAGTAGTAGTAGTAGTAGTAGTAGTAGTAGTAGTAGTAGTAGTAGTAGTAGTAGTAGTAGTAGTAGTAGTAGTAGTAGTAGTAGTAGTAGTAGTAGTAGTAGTAGTAGTAGTAGTAGTAGTAGTAGTAGTAGTAGTAGTAGTAGTAGTAGTAGTAGTAGTAGTAGTAGTAGTAGTAGTAGTAGTAGTAGTAGTAGTAGTAGTAGTAGTAGTAGTAGTAGTAGTAGTAGTAGTAGTAGTAGTAGTAGTAGTAGTAGTAGTAGTAGTAGTAGTAGTAGTAGTAGTAGTAGTAGTAGTAGTAGTAGTAGTAGTAGTAGTAGTAGTAGTAGTAGTAGTAGTAGTAGTAGTAGTAGTAGTAGTAGTAGTAGTAGTAGTAGTAGTAGTAGTAGTAGTAGTAGTAGTAGTAGTAGTAGTAGTAGTAGTAGTAGTAGTAGTAGTAGTAGTAGTAGTAGTAGTAGTAGTAGTAGTAGTAGTAGTAGTAGTAGTAGTAGTAGTAGTAGTAGTAGTAGTAGTAGTAGTAGTAGTAGTAGTAGTAGTAGTAGTAGTAGTAGTAGTAGTAGTAGTAGTAGTAGTAGTAGTAGTAGTAGTAGTAGTAGTAGTAGTAGTAGTAGTAGTAGTAGTAGTAGTAGTAGTAGTAGTAGTAGTAGTAGTAGTAGTAGTAGTAGTAGTAGTAGTAGTAGTAGTAGTAGTAGTAGTAGTAGTAGTAGTAGTAGTAGTAGTAGTAGTAGTAGTAGTAGTAGTAGTAGTAGTAGTAGTAGTAGTAGTAGTAGTAGTAGTAGTAGTAGTAGTAGTAGTAGTAGTAGTAGTAGTAGTAGTAGTAGTAGTAGTAGTAGTAGTAGTAGTAGTAGTAGTAGTAGTAGTAGTAGTAGTAGTAGTAGTAGTAGTAGTAGTAGTAGTAGTAGTAGTAGTAGTAGTAGTAGTAGTAGTAGTAGTAGTAGTAGTAGTAGTAGTAGTAGTAGTAGTAGTAGTAGTAGTAGTAGTAGTAGTAGTAGTAGTAGTAGTAGTAGTAGTAGTAGTAGTAGTAGTAGTAGTAGTAGTAGTAGTAGTAGTAGTAGTAGTAGTAGTAGTAGTAGTAGTAGTAGTAGTAGTAGTAGTAGTAGTAGTAGTAGTAGTAGTAGTAGTAGTAGTAGTAGTAGTAGTAGTAGTAGTAGTAGTAGTAGTAGTAGTAGTAGTAGTAGTAGTAGTAGTAGTAGTAGTAGTAGTAGTAGTAGTAGTAGTAGTAGTAGTAGTAGTAGTAGTAGTAGTAGTAGTAGTAGTAGTAGTAGTAGTAGTAGTAGTAGTAGTAGTAGTAGTAGTAGTAGTAGTAGTAGTAGTAGTAGTAGTAGTAGTAGTAGTAGTAGTAGTAGTAGTAGTAGTAGTAGTAGTAGTAGTAGTAGTAGTAGTAGTAGTAGTAGTAGTAGTAGTAGTAGTAGTAGTAGTAGTAGTAGTAGTAGTAGTAGTAGTAGTAGTAGTAGTAGTAGTAGTAGTAGTAGTAGTAGTAGTAGTAGTAGTAGTAGTAGTAGTAGTAGTAGTAGTAGTAGTAGTAGTAGTAGTAGTAGTAGTAGTAGTAGTAGTAGTAGTAGTAGTAGTAGTAGTAGTAGTAGTAGTAGTAGTAGTAGTAGTAGTAGTAGTAGTAGTAGTAGTAGTAGTAGTAGTAGTAGTAGTAGTAGTAGTAGTAGTAGTAGTAGTAGTAGTAGTAGTAGTAGTAGTAGTAGTAGTAGTAGTAGTAGTAGTAGTAGTAGTAGTAGTAGTAGTAGTAGTAGTAGTAGTAGTAGTAGTAGTAGTAGTAGTAGTAGTAGTAGTAGTAGTAGTAGTAGTAGTAGTAGTAGTAGTAGTAGTAGTAGTAGTAGTAGTAGTAGTAGTAGTAGTAGTAGTAGTAGTAGTAGTAGTAGTAGTAGTAGTAGTAGTAGTAGTAGTAGTAGTAGTAGTAGTAGTAGTAGTAGTAGTAGTAGTAGTAGTAGTAGTAGTAGTAGTAGTAGTAGTAGTAGTAGTAGTAGTAGTAGTAGTAGTAGTAGTAGTAGTAGTAGTAGTAGTAGTAGTAGTAGTAGTAGTAGTAGTAGTAGTAGTAGTAGTAGTAGTAGTAGTAGTAGTAGTAGTAGTAGTAGTAGTAGTAGTAGTAGTAGTAGTAGTAGTAGTAGTAGTAGTAGTAGTAGTAGTAGTAGTAGTAGTAGTAGTAGTAGTAGTAGTAGTAGTAGTAGTAGTAGTAGTAGTAGTAGTAGTAGTAGTAGTAGTAGTAGTAGTAGTAGTAGTAGTAGTAGTAGTAGTAGTAGTAGTAGTAGTAGTAGTAGTAGTAGTAGTAGTAGTAGTAGTAGTAGTAGTAGTAGTAGTAGTAGTAGTAGTAGTAGTAGTAGTAGTAGTAGTAGTAGTAGTAGTAGTAGTAGTAGTAGTAGTAGTAGTAGTAGTAGTAGTAGTAGTAGTAGTAGTAGTAGTAGTAGTAGTAGTAGTAGTAGTAGTAGTAGTAGTAGTAGTAGTAGTAGTAGTAGTAGTAGTAGTAGTAGTAGTAGTAGTAGTAGTAGTAGTAGTAGTAGTAGTAGTAGTAGTAGTAGTAGTAGTAGTAGTAGTAGTAGTAGTAGTAGTAGTAGTAGTAGTAGTAGTAGTAGTAGTAGTAGTAGTAGTAGTAGTAGTAGTAGTAGTAGTAGTAGTAGTAGTAGTAGTAGTAGTAGTAGTAGTAGTAGTAGTAGTAGTAGTAGTAGTAGTAGTAGTAGTAGTAGTAGTAGTAGTAGTAGTAGTAGTAGTAGTAGTAGTAGTAGTAGTAGTAGTAGTAGTAGTAGTAGTAGTAGTAGTAGTAGTAGTAGTAGTAGTAGTAGTAGTAGTAGTAGTAGTAGTAGTAGTAGTAGTAGTAGTAGTAGTAGTAGTAGTAGTAGTAGTAGTAGTAGTAGTAGTAGTAGTAGTAGTAGTAGTAGTAGTAGTAGTAGTAGTAGTAGTAGTAGTAGTAGTAGTAGTAGTAGTAGTAGTAGTAGTAGTAGTAGTAGTAGTAGTAGTAGTAGTAGTAGTAGTAGTAGTAGTAGTAGTAGTAGTAGTAGTAGTAGTAGTAGTAGTAGTAGTAGTAGTAGTAGTAGTAGTAGTAGTAGTAGTAGTAGTAGTAGTAGTAGTAGTAGTAGTAGTAGTAGTAGTAGTAGTAGTAGTAGTAGTAGTAGTAGTAGTAGTAGTAGTAGTAGTAGTAGTAGTAGTAGTAGTAGTAGTAGTAGTAGTAGTAGTAGTAGTAGTAGTAGTAGTAGTAGTAGTAGTAGTAGTAGTAGTAGTAGTAGTAGTAGTAGTAGTAGTAGTAGTAGTAGTAGTAGTAGTAGTAGTAGTAGTAGTAGTAGTAGTAGTAGTAGTAGTAGTAGTAGTAGTAGTAGTAGTAGTAGTAGTAGTAGTAGTAGTAGTAGTAGTAGTAGTAGTAGTAGTAGTAGTAGTAGTAGTAGTAGTAGTAGTAGTAGTAGTAGTAGTAGTAGTAGTAGTAGTAGTAGTAGTAGTAGTAGTAGTAGTAGTAGTAGTAGTAGTAGTAGTAGTAGTAGTAGTAGTAGTAGTAGTAGTAGTAGTAGTAGTAGTAGTAGTAGTAGTAGTAGTAGTAGTAGTAGTAGTAGTAGTAGTAGTAGTAGTAGTAGTAGTAGTAGTAGTAGTAGTAGTAGTAGTAGTAGTAGTAGTAGTAGTAGTAGTAGTAGTAGTAGTAGTAGTAGTAGTAGTAGTAGTAGTAGTAGTAGTAGTAGTAGTAGTAGTAGTAGTAGTAGTAGTAGTAGTAGTAGTAGTAGTAGTAGTAGTAGTAGTAGTAGTAGTAGTAGTAGTAGTAGTAGTAGTAGTAGTAGTAGTAGTAGTAGTAGTAGTAGTAGTAGTAGTAGTAGTAGTAGTAGTAGTAGTAGTAGTAGTAGTAGTAGTAGTAGTAGTAGTAGTAGTAGTAGTAGTAGTAGTAGTAGTAGTAGTAGTAGTAGTAGTAGTAGTAGTAGTAGTAGTAGTAGTAGTAGTAGTAGTAGTAGTAGTAGTAGTAGTAGTAGTAGTAGTAGTAGTAGTAGTAGTAGTAGTAGTAGTAGTAGTAGTAGTAGTAGTAGTAGTAGTAGTAGTAGTAGTAGTAGTAGTAGTAGTAGTAGTAGTAGTAGTAGTAGTAGTAGTAGTAGTAGTAGTAGTAGTAGTAGTAGTAGTAGTAGTAGTAGTAGTAGTAGTAGTAGTAGTAGTAGTAGTAGTAGTAGTAGTAGTAGTAGTAGTAGTAGTAGTAGTAGTAGTAGTAGTAGTAGTAGTAGTAGTAGTAGTAGTAGTAGTAGTAGTAGTAGTAGTAGTAGTAGTAGTAGTAGTAGTAGTAGTAGTAGTAGTAGTAGTAGTAGTAGTAGTAGTAGTAGTAGTAGTAGTAGTAGTAGTAGTAGTAGTAGTAGTAGTAGTAGTAGTAGTAGTAGTAGTAGTAGTAGTAGTAGTAGTAGTAGTAGTAGTAGTAGTAGTAGTAGTAGTAGTAGTAGTAGTAGTAGTAGTAGTAGTAGTAGTAGTAGTAGTAGTAGTAGTAGTAGTAGTAGTAGTAGTAGTAGTAGTAGTAGTAGTAGTAGTAGTAGTAGTAGTAGTAGTAGTAGTAGTAGTAGTAGTAGTAGTAGTAGTAGTAGTAGTAGTAGTAGTAGTAGTAGTAGTAGTAGTAGTAGTAGTAGTAGTAGTAGTAGTAGTAGTAGTAGTAGTAGTAGTAGTAGTAGTAGTAGTAGTAGTAGTAGTAGTAGTAGTAGTAGTAGTAGTAGTAGTAGTAGTAGTAGTAGTAGTAGTAGTAGTAGTAGTAGTAGTAGTAGTAGTAGTAGTAGTAGTAGTAGTAGTAGTAGTAGTAGTAGTAGTAGTAGTAGTAGTAGTAGTAGTAGTAGTAGTAGTAGTAGTAGTAGTAGTAGTAGTAGTAGTAGTAGATGGGATTCTGGAGCATGGCCCTGGGTATGGGTACTACCCTAACGCGAACAAGACAACACTAATTGTCAAGGAGCAGCATTCGGCCCTGGCACTCCAGCTTTTCAGGGACACGGGCATTCGTGTTGTGACCGAGGGTGCTCGTTATCTTGGCGGCGCACTCGGTACGACGGTCTTCTGTGAGGAGTATATCACAGATTTGATCGACAAGTGGACGCTGCAGGTTGATCGCCTGGCGGAGGTGGCCACCACTCAGCCACATGCTGCGTACGAGGTGTTTGTAAAGGGCCTCGTGTCCAAGTGGCGGTACCACTTGCGCGTCCTATCTTGCCCTGCGCATCTTCTGGCCCGTCTCGACGCCGCCATTACGGACAAGCTGCTGCCAGCGCTCAGCGGCCATTCGTGTTCGGACGAGTCGGCACTGAGAAAGTTGCTATCGCTACCAGCGCGGTTTGGTGGCATGGCAATCCCTGTGCCCTCGGTGGAGGCCGAGAAAGAGTTTTCTGCATCCAGACAGATTGTGGCTCCTGTGGCGGCCTGCATAAGACCACCAGAACATCCAACAAGCACCAACGAAACTACTCAAACAGACCAGCTGAACGAGGCAATAGCCCTCAGCCGGCAGGAGGCCGGGCGTATTCGCAGAGAGAAAGCTGCCCAAGCCACGGGTCTCGTTAGCGAATTGCGCCCGGATTTGACAGCAACACAGGCGCTGTTGGTGGAGAATGCCGCGGAAAAGGGCGTATCATCTTGGGTAACGGCGGAACCATCGTCCCAAATGCAGATGGTGCTGAACAAATCGGATTTCCGAGATGCGTTCTGCATCCGCTACGGCCTGCAGCCTGACGGACTCCCCCTGACTTGTGTATGTGGTGCTGCAAACACAATAGACCATGCGATGATGTGTCCGGCAGGGGGCTACCCCATGGCACGCCACAATGAGATCCGGGACTTGTTGGCTGACGTGATGCGTGAGGCGGTCCGGGATGTGGAGGTAGAACCGCCTCTACTACCATATGATGGTGAGCGGCTCCAAGGGAGGACAGCCAACCGCTCGGCAGGTGCCCGCCTGGACATCCGGGCTTGTGGCTTCTGGACGAGACAGCAAGATGCCTTTTTCGACATCCGGGTTACACACCCAAAGGCAAGCTTGCTGTCGCGTCAGGAAGTCATCAGCCAGCTCCGAACGCATGAACGGATGAAGAAGCGCCAGTACGGAGAGCGGGTGACAGCAGTTGACAGAGGTACGTTTACACCGCTAGTTTTTTCTACCTCGGGCATGATTGGCAGAGAATGTTCAATGGCACTGAAGACACTGGCATGCCTGATTGCTGAGAAGAACGTCGACCTACACGTATCGGTTATCATGGGTCAGCTCCGTTGTAAGCTGTCAGTCTGCCTTATGCGATGGGCAGTCACCTGTTTACGTGGTTCAAGATCGTCATACCGCCGCAACAGGATGAATTTCACGACGATGTGCAGGTTGCGGGCAGCCTGAGCGTGATAGTACCTGACACACATTTGCCCAACATTGCCCCATGATAATGAATTCTTGAGTTTTTGGACCTTGTATTGCATTGCTGCTCCATCTACATGGCTGTATTTGTGTTTCACATCTCCATTTCAAGTTTCCTAATAAAGATTGTGTCAAGTAGTAGTAGTAGTAGTAGTAGTAGTAGTAGTAGTAGTAGTAGTAGTAGTAGTAGTAGTAGTAGTAGTAGTAGTAGTAGTAGTAGTAGTAGTAGTAGTAGTAGTAGTAGTAGTAGTAGTAGTAGTAGTAGTAGTAGTAGTAGTAGTAGTAGTAGTAGTAGTAGTAGTAGTAGTAGTAGTAGTAGTAGTAGTAGTAGTAGTAGTAGTAGTAGTAGTAGTAGTAGTAGTAGTAGTAGTAGTAGTAGTAGTAGTAGTAGTAGTAGTAGTAGTAGTAGTAGTAGTAGTAGTAGTAGTAGTAGTAGTAGTAGTAGTAGTAGTAGTAGTAGTAGTAGTAGTAGTAGTAGTAGTAGTAGTAGTAGTAGTAGTAGTAGTAGTAGTAGTAGTAGTAGTAGTAGTAGTAGTAGTAGTAGTAGTAGTAGTAGTAGTAGTAGTAGTAGTAGTAGTAGTAGTAGTAGTAGTAGTAGTAGTAGTAGTAGTAGTAGTAGTAGTAGTAGTAGTAGTAGTAGTAGTAGTAGTAGTAGTAGTAGTAGTAGTAGTAGTAGTAGTAGTAGTAGTAGTAGTAGTAGTAGTAGTAGTAGTAGTAGTAGTAGTAGTAGTAGTAGTAGTAGTAGTAGTAGTAGTAGTAGTAGTAGTAGTAGTAGTAGTAGTAGTAGTAGTAGTAGTAGTAGTAGTAGTAGTAGTAGTAGTAGTAGTAGTAGTAGTAGTAGTAGTAGTAGTAGTAGTAGTAGTAGTAGTAGTAGTAGTAGTAGTAGTAGTAGTAGTAGTAGTAGTAGTAGTAGTAGTAGTAGTAGTAGTAGTAGTAGTAGTAGTAGTAGTAGTAGTAGTAGTAGTAGTAGTAGTAGTAGTAGTAGTAGTAGTAGTAGTAGTAGTAGTAGTAGTAGTAGTAGTAGTAGTAGTAGTAGTAGTAGTAGTAGTAGTAGTAGTAGTAGTAGTAGTAGTAGTAGTAGTAGTAGTAGTAGTAGTAGTAGTAGTAGTAGTAGTAGTAGTAGTAGTAGTAGTAGTAGTAGTAGTAGTAGTAGTAGTAGTAGTAGTAGTAGTAGTAGTAGTAGTAGTAGTAGTAGTAGTAGTAGTAGTAGTAGTAGTAGTAGTAGTAGTAGTAGTAGTAGTAGTAGTAGTAGTAGTAGTAGTAGTAGTAGTAGTAGTAGTAGTAGTAGTAGTAGTAGTAGTAGTAGTAGTAGTAGTAGTAGTAGTAGTAGTAGTAGTAGTAGTAGTAGTAGTAGTAGTAGTAGTAGTAGTAGTAGTAGTAGTAGTAGTAGTAGTAGTAGTAGTAGTAGTAGTAGTAGTAGTAGTAGTAGTAGTAGTAGTAGTAGTAGTAGTAGTAGTAGTAGATGGGATTCTGGAGCATGGCCCTGGGTATGGGTACTACCCTAACGCGAACAAGACAACACTAATTGTCAAGGAGCAGCATTCGGCCCTGGCACTCCAGCTTTTCAGGGACACGGGCATTCGTGTTGTGACCGAGGGTGCTCGTTATCTTGGCGGCGCACTCGGTACGACGGTCTTCTGTGAGGAGTATATCACAGATTTGATCGACAAGTGGACGCTGCAGGTTGATCGCCTGGCGGAGGTGGCCACCACTCAGCCACATGCTGCGTACGAGGTGTTTGTAAAGGGCCTCGTGTCCAAGTGGCGGTACCACTTGCGCGTCCTATCTTGCCCTGCGCATCTTCTGGCCCGTCTCGACGCCGCCATTACGGACAAGCTGCTGCCAGCGCTCAGCGGCCATTCGTGTTCGGACGAGTCGGCACTGAGAAAGTTGCTATCGCTACCAGCGCGGTTTGGTGGCATGGCAATCCCTGTGCCCTCGGTGGAGGCCGAGAAAGAGTTTTCTGCATCCAGACAGATTGTGGCTCCTGTGGCGGCCTGCATAAGACCACCAGAACATCCAACAAGCACCAACGAAACTACTCAAACAGACCAGCTGAACGAGGCAATAGCCCTCAGCCGGCAGGAGGCCGGGCGTATTCGCAGAGAGAAAGCTGCCCAAGCCACGGGTCTCGTTAGCGAATTGCGCCCGGATTTGACAGCAACACAGGCGCTGTTGGTGGAGAATGCCGCGGAAAAGGGCGTATCATCTTGGGTAACGGCGGAACCATCGTCCCAAATGCAGATGGTGCTGAACAAATCGGATTTCCGAGATGCGTTCTGCATCCGCTACGGCCTGCAGCCTGACGGACTCCCCCTGACTTGTGTATGTGGTGCTGCAAACACAATAGACCATGCGATGATGTGTCCGGCAGGGGGCTACCCCATGGCACGCCACAATGAGATCCGGGACTTGTTGGCTGACGTGATGCGTGAGGCGGTCCGGGATGTGGAGGTAGAACCGCCTCTACTACCATATGATGGTGAGCGGCTCCAAGGGAGGACAGCCAACCGCTCGGCAGGTGCCCGCCTGGACATCCGGGCTTGTGGCTTCTGGACGAGACAGCAAGATGCCTTTTTCGACATCCGGGTTACACACCCAAAGGCAAGCTTGCTGTCGCGTCAGGAAGTCATCAGCCAGCTCCGAACGCATGAACGGATGAAGAAGCGCCAGTACGGAGAGCGGGTGACAGCAGTTGACAGAGGTACGTTTACACCGCTAGTTTTTTCTACCTCGGGCATGATTGGCAGAGAATGTTCAATGGCACTGAAGACACTGGCATGCCTGATTGCTGAGAAGAACGTCGACCTACACGTATCGGTTATCATGGGTCAGCTCCGTTGTAAGCTGTCAGTCTGCCTTATGCGATGGGCAGTCACCTGTTTACGTGGTTCAAGATCGTCATACCGCCGCAACAGGATGAATTTCACGACGATGTGCAGGTTGCGGGCAGCCTGAGCGTGATAGTACCTGACACACATTTGCCCAACATTGCCCCATGATAATGAATTCTTGAGTTTTTGGACCTTGTATTGCATTGCTGCTCCATCTACATGGCTGTATTTGTGTTTCACATCTCCATTTCAAGTTTCCTAATAAAGATTGTGTCAAGTAGTAGTAGTAGTAGTAGTAGTAGTAGTAGTAGTAGTAGTAGTAGTAGTAGTAGTAGTAGTAGTAGTAGTAGTAGTAGTAGTAGTAGTAGTAGTAGTAGTAGTAGTAGTAGTAGTAGTAGTAGTAGTAGTAGTAGTAGTAGTAGTAGTAGTAGTAGTAGTAGTAGTAGTAGTAGTAGTAGTAGTAGTAGTAGTAGTAGTAGTAGTAGTAGTAGTAGTAGTAGTAGTAGTAGTAGTAGTAGTAGTAGTAGTAGTAGTAGTAGTAGTAGTAGTAGTAGTAGTAGTAGTAGTAGTAGTAGTAGTAGTAGTAGTAGTAGTAGTAGTAGTAGTAGTAGTAGTAGTAGTAGTAGTAGTAGTAGTAGTAGTAGTAGTAGTAGTAGTAGTAGTAGTAGTAGTAGTAGTAGTAGTAGTAGTAGTAGTAGTAGTAGTAGTAGTAGTAGTAGTAGTAGTAGTAGTAGTAGTAGTAGTAGTAGTAGTAGTAGTAGTAGTAGTAGTAGTAGTAGTAGTAGTAGTAGTAGTAGTAGTAGTAGTAGTAGTAGTAGTAGTAGTAGTAGTAGTAGTAGTAGTAGTAGTAGTAGTAGTAGTAGTAGTAGTAGTAGTAGTAGTAGTAGTAGTAGTAGTAGTAGTAGTAGTAGTAGTAGTAGTAGTAGTAGTAGTAGTAGTAGTAGTAGTAGTAGTAGTAGTAGTAGTAGTAGTAGTAGTAGTAGTAGTAGTAGTAGTAGTAGTAGTAGTAGTAGTAGTAGTAGTAGTAGTAGTAGTAGTAGTAGTAGTAGTAGTAGTAGTAGTAGTAGTAGTAGTAGTAGTAGTAGTAGTAGTAGTAGTAGTAGTAGTAGTAGTAGTAGTAGTAGTAGTAGTAGTAGTAGTAGTAGTAGTAGTAGTAGTAGTAGTAGTAGTAGTAGTAGTAGTAGTAGTAGTAGTAGTAGTAGTAGTAGTAGTAGTAGTAGTAGTAGTAGTAGTAGTAGTAGTAGTAGTAGTAGTAGTAGTAGTAGTAGTAGTAGTAGTAGTAGTAGTAGTAGTAGTAGTAGTAGTAGTAGTAGTAGTAGTAGTAGTAGTAGTAGTAGTAGTAGTAGTAGTAGTAGTAGTAGTAGTAGTAGTAGTAGTAGTAGTAGTAGTAGTAGTAGTAGTAGTAGTAGTAGTAGTAGTAGTAGTAGTAGTAGTAGTAGTAGTAGTAGTAGTAGTAGTAGTAGTAGTAGTAGTAGTAGTAGTAGTAGTAGTAGTAGTAGTAGTAGTAGTAGTAGTAGTAGTAGTAGTAGTAGTAGTAGTAGTAGTAGTAGTAGTAGTAGTAGTAGTAGTAGTAGTAGTAGTAGTAGTAGTAGTAGTAGTAGTAGTAGTAGTAGTAGTAGTAGTAGTAGTAGTAGTAGTAGTAGTAGTAGTAGTAGTAGTAGTAGTAGTAGTAGTAGTAGTAGTAGTAGTAGTAGTAGTAGTAGTAGTAGTAGTAGTAGTAGTAGTAGTAGTAGTAGTAGTAGTAGTAGTAGTAGTAGTAGTAGTAGTAGTAGTAGTAGTAGTAGTAGTAGTAGTAGTAGTAGTAGTAGTAGTAGTAGTAGTAGTAGTAGTAGTAGTAGTAGTAGTAGTAGTAGTAGTAGTAGTAGTAGTAGTAGTAGTAGTAGTAGTAGTAGTAGTAGTAGTAGTAGTAGTAGTAGTAGTAGTAGTAGTAGTAGTAGTAGTAGTAGTAGTAGTAGTAGTAGTAGTAGTAGTAGTAGTAGTAGTAGTAGTAGTAGTAGTAGTAGTAGTAGTAGTAGTAGTAGTAGTAGTAGTAGTAGTAGTAGTAGTAGTAGTAGTAGTAGTAGTAGTAGTAGTAGTAGTAGTAGTAGTAGTAGTAGTAGTAGTAGTAGTAGTAGTAGTAGTAGTAGTAGTAGTAGTAGTAGTAGTAGTAGTAGTAGTAGTAGTAGTAGTAGTAGTAGTAGTAGTAGTAGTAGTAGAT
>NW_027045025.1:0-2000 GCF_964019385.1 Sycon ciliatum | reverse complement strand
AGAGAGAGAGAGAGCGAGAGAGAGAGCGAGAGAGAGCGAGAGAGAGCGAGAGAGCGAGGAGAGCGAGCGAGAGAGCGAGAGAGCGAGCGAGAGAGCGAGGGAGCGAGGGATCGAGAGAGCGAGAGAGCGAGAGAGAGAGAGAGAGAGAGAGAGAGAGAGAGAGAGAGAGAGAGAGAGAGAGAGAGAGAGAGAATTATCGGTGGCGCTAGTTGTTGTCCGTTGCCCAAAGCCAGTGCTTGTGGCGCAAGTGCCTGTGAACATTCACTTTGAACGCCTGCATTTTCTTAACCTGGAGGTTGGCGAGCATCTCTGCTGGGAGGCTGTTCCACACTTCCACGAGGCAGAAGGGAAATGACCGGCGGATGTAGTTAGGGGCACTGTGTGGGAGGTCAAGCTTCAGGTAGGCAGGGTGGCGGATGGCGTCGAGCTGCCGTCTAGTCTTGGGGTGAGGCCGTGGCGGTTCCGGCTTGCATGGGCTGATCGCGTGCGGCGTAGCTGGGCAGGGGCACATGGCTGCAACTTGGGTAAGACAATGGCCACAGATCAGTTTGTGGAGGAGATAGAGTAGAGAGACCAATCGCGGAGCATTCAGACTGGGGAGGATGATGCCAGGGCTAATGACGCGGCGGATACCCGCCTAGCTGGACAGCATCGACCATGGCCAGATGTGTGGGGACTGACCCCATCCACGCACAGGGCATGTTACAGTATGGCCGGACGAATCCTTTGTAAACAGTCACCCTGCCTACGTGGTTGTTGACGGGGGGGGGGGGGGGGGGGCCGCCAGCCGCAGGAGGTCCACCCGCTGCTTTGCGCAAGACGCAACCTGGCGAAGGTGGAGTCGGTAGCTGATTTTGCAGTCACTCCGAGCACCTTGGCAATGGCTGTTTAGGATTTAGATGGGTTGAATGCAATCCTCTACTTCTTACCCCAGGCATGAAGCATGTCCACACTGCTGCAGTGAGGCATTTGAGGTTTGGACCCTTTGATAGATGAAAACCATGTTCATCCACTGGCAACTCATTCAGCCACGTTGATACTCCCTTCTTGGGGAGCTGATCTAGCCTCTGCACAAAGGTAGATGAAGCTGTTTGGCGAATCTCATTGTATCTTATTCTATCCTCATCCTAAAGGCCTCGCTCCCGACCAACAGCGAGCTTTGCTAGCAATGCCGATTCAACCGTATCACACTTGGAGCTCTAGATAACCACGACGATCATGAAGTGTTGACTGACTCACGACTGCCATCCAGAGCACACGAGAAGTCCATCGAACCGTCAACTCCGCAAACCTGCAAGAAAGCACCACTCCCTGCTCAATACACAGAGTTTCGGGGAATTCACCCCTCATCAGTTGAGCTTGAGTAGGCTGAGGAAGATTGTGCCTGAAGAGCACCACTTATATAGTGCTCTCCAGGCACAAACATCACCAGGGATACAAACTTACAGAGACGCTGCGTTTCCAGCGCGACAAACACCTCGTGAACACCAGATAACAGCGTGAGTCAGTGTCGCTCATGGAGGTGCTGAACAAGCGCTGATGACCGTTGGCCATTCACAACGTTGTTGCCTCCAAACCATCTAATTCGCAAGCCCGCGCTGGGGACAACAATCATGGAATGTGAAGAAGAGGTTGGTGCGACTTCGGCGATAGTAGAGGAAGAGTGTGTTGCTCCCTTTTCTATTTTAAGCCTCTTATACCATGTATACGGGCAATCACAGAACATGATTTCACTGGCCTGACCGCGGCAACAACTGCAAAGCAAAACAAAACAAAAATGTAAATAAAAAGAAAATGAAACTTTACAATCTGCACACAATGACAACTCCATTTTTAAGATAGTCTCTGTTGATCAGTCAGTATGATCCGTTACCCGTGTTAGCTAGTTGCCAACAAGGCGGGCTTCGGCAACAGGAACATCTGGAGAGGCGTCATCCATCCCCCTATGCCAGGGAAATGGTGAGCGAGCCCCCCGCAGACACATGATGTTAGCACGCAGT
>NW_027045024.1:0-11000 GCF_964019385.1 Sycon ciliatum | reverse complement strand
GTGTTGTGCAAACCCTAAAATAGTCTGTCTCATTTTGCCCTGAGATGTTCTGATGCATAGTGATTATGACGCTCATCATTCGCTCCCTTGTCACTGGACAGTTCTGTCCGTTTGGTTTTAGCGAATTCAAATAAAGAAAACAACAACATGATTGTATCAAAGGATGCGAAGCAGCCTGTTTGTTGTGCGACGTTAAAATAAACTTCTACAACAACAAGTCGTTTATTGGTCGACAGCATGTTACAAATACAAAGCGGAGGACAGAGAAGCCGTTCATGAACTTTTATCCTGCTATTTAGTACTGAACTCCATGTTGATGACTGTAATGATCATGGACAAGTTGTGTACAATCACAAGTGTGGTTTCACACGCCGTACGTTGTCCATCATCGTTACATCACCATGGAGTTTAGTAGGACATTGGCTTTCGGTTCAGGACAGTTCGTCTTCGCTTGGCTTCCCCTCTTCATGACATCATGTATTTTTACATACCGGGCCTTTGAGTCTCCCAAGTATTAGTTGGATGGTCTGTTGCCTTGCGTTTTCGAGTTGTAGTTAGACCGGGTTGTCCAATGGTCTTACTAGTCTCGTCATCATCATCCAGTAACCACTGGTAACGTTCGACATTCTTTGTTGCCGAGGGACATACATGCACAATCATGTAGATCTATATGTAGCTCGTGAACATCTTCGTGGCGCATCCCTCCCCTCATTGGAAATTTCCCCACCTGAGCCTTCCAAATCCAAGTAATTAATTATTTAGTTGGAATGTTGTTGGTTTGGGCTTCGTAGATGTGTTGGAACTACACGTACATGTGCATGTAGGTGTCAGGTCGTCGAATGTCTCAAAATCCTTGTCAGTTTTGTGCCTTGTTGTCGCACTATCTGATTTCATAATATTATTTTAATATCTCGTTACCTTGGCGGACTGCTAGTCATAACTAGTACATGTGACTTACTTACAGGTCCTGTTCTCTTTACATATTGTATTTGTATTTGTATTTACAGTTGTCTAAAGTCCCTAGGCTGCTTACAGTGCTCAATGCCCACTGAACAGAGCAAGTAATACAAATATTACAGTCATTATGCTGTCTGATGAAGTGTTTTGACACGAAACTCGGAGTTACAGCGGAATGAGACTTGTTTGATTCATTGCAGTGTAATATTTGTACTTGTATTTATATTGATTGGCAAGCAGAAAAGACAAGTGACCTAATGGCAATGGCACCACTGTAGAGCCGGAAGCGAATGAAGAGGAGATGACAAAACAGACGTACGAGAGATTAATTAAAGAACTACGAAATTCCGGCATAGCTTAGTAGTAGAGCATCGCTGGCCAAAAGCGAGGGCCCTGGTTCGAATCCTGGTGGTGACAGTCAATTTTTTCTTCAGACTTTCCCATTTGCACCTTTTCCTCAAACTACTGAAAAGAATAAAGAATTAAAAAACAAACAAACATGCGAAAAGACGTTTCGGAGAAAGGGTTTTAACAATGCGATAAATGTAGGATGTCGACATAATACCATGAAGCAATCATGAAATGAAAAAAATGTATACAAAATGTGAAATGGCAATAAATAAGATAAATTGTGCACTCATAACAACAGCAAAAATGAAGAAAGTCAAGTTCCATAACGTTTTCTTGTGACTGTCATCAGTGGAACGCCGTCACTTAAAAATGTAATAACTAAAACACACACTTGTATACATGTAGCTAATATGGTTTCAGGTAAAAATACAGCAGCTAACAAGTACAAAAAGCGAAGTTTTCACCTTTGCAATGTGTGAATATAGTGTATGTGAGAAAGGTAGTGGCATTCTTCATTTTTGCTGTTGTTATGAGTGCACAATTGATCTTATTTATTGCCATTTTACGACTATTGTCTCCTCGTCGATTGTTTGAATACAAAATGTGATTTATAATAAAGAAAAGGACGAAGGAACTAGTTACGCTATAAATATAATAATAATGTCCATTAACACCAGTTACTCAGTAACTGGTGGTGACAGCGTTGTGAATGACCGAGGGTCCTCTACGTCTGTTCTCACCGTCCAGGTCCAGGAGCGATAACTGACTCACGCTGCTATCTGGTGTTCACGAGGTGTTTGTCGCGCTGGAAACGGAGTGCCTCTGTAAGTAATAATAATATACATGTATTATTAGTTTGTATCCCTGGTGACAGCACTACCGTATATACATGTACATGTAAGTGGTGCTCTTCAGGCACAATCTTCCTCAGCTTACTCAAGCTCAACTGATGAGGGGTGAAATTCCCCGAAACTCTGTGTATTGAGCAGGGAGTGGTGCTTTCTTGCAGGTTTGCCGAGTCGAAGGTTCGATGGACTTCTCGTGTTCTCTGGATGGCAGTCGTGAGTCAGTCAAGTGTCAAGTCGTCGGCGGAAGAGCGCGAACTCCAGTGTGGGAGCAAACCCATTCCTAAACAAAATCATCGCAACCTCTATTTCATACTATACTCATTACACGTCAGGTGACCGTTTCCAGGTCTACAACCAATCAGCGACCAGATAGAGCGGGCAATATTTCTCCATACAAGCCCGCTCAGGCGGTCCAATATTACACGATATTGCCCGGCATTTGACCCCATACGCACTGTACACATACACATACAAATCGTACACGCGTACACTTCCACACCCACCCCCCCCCCCCCCCCCGCACCCCGGGTCCTTTCACTTCTGCACCACTGCACCACTGCACATACCAACAAAGCAAACCACACCACCAAAAAGGTTTCATTGTTACTTGTGGTGTGAAGGAGCGCTGACGATGGCTGAGGAAGAAGGACTTCTGTCTGACCTTCCTGACGATGTGTCTCAAATATTGGACGTACACCCGGATGTCCTGACCGAGATGCTAGCTGACTTGGACGGTGAACCAATCAACCAAGTTCAAGCTACCAGCGTCGTTCGAGTTGAGACAGAACATGGTGTCCGTGAACGAGCTGTCAACTCACGATTTGTGCGAGTGAGCGAGCAAGATGTTGAGAAGATGCTGTGGGAACAGGAAAACAAAAACACAAAGAATTCAACGAAGAATTGGCTGAAAGTGTTTAGTGACTATCTTGTGGCAGAGAAGAAACAGTGTGATCTGAAGTCAGTTTCCGCTTCACATCTAGCTAGCATTTTGAAGTTTGCGTATGTTTCGCTCAAAACACAGAAAGGCGCCCCGTATGCGAAGTCAAGCTTAGTGTCGTTTAGAAACGCTATCCAACGAGAGCTAAACAATCACAAGCGTAACATCAACATCATAACCGGCATCGAGTTCGTAGAGTGCAACAAAGTGTTTGCTGCCTACATCAAGAAGCTGAAATCTGACGGTGACCTGAAAGCGGTCAGTCACACGCCCCCCATCAGTGAAGAAGACAACACAAGATTGGACAAGTACTTCGCAGACTGCACCAATGATCCGCTTAGGCTTTCAAGATTCATTTGGTTTGTTGTGACCAAGCATTTCTGTATGAGAGGTCGGGAAAGCCAATCAAGTCTGTGCATAGAGGACTTCGAAACTGTCAAGTCTGACTGCACAACAACCTACATCCGGATGACCACTGCCCACAAAGAAAAATATCACCAGGGTTCCCTTACCTCCGCTGACGAAGTGTCCGATGGTAGGATCGTGGACAGCTTTCAAGTGAGTGCGTTCAACTTGTATACCTCCAAGCTAACGAAGGGCACAGGAGAGAAAACAAGATTGTTCCAGCAAGTGTCAGCAGCAACCCGTCAGAGAGATACGTGGTACAATGGCAAGCCCCTGGGCAAGAACACCCTCGGGTCCATGATGACTCAAATATCAGAAGCCGCTGGACTAACCGTAAAGTACACGAACCACTCGGTGAGAGCCAGCTGCATCACTGAGCTTCTTCGACAGGGTCTAGCACCGTCCACTGTTATGGGCATTTCGAAGCACAGATCCAGCGCCAGTCTTGCGTCTTATGACCAGCCATCTGAAGAGGACAAGCTACACGCAGCAGCACTACTGGATCAACGTTCATGTGCAAAGCGAGCATCATCATCAGCATCCATTGCATCTTCAACGCCTCCGGCTAAGCGAGCACGCCAAGCCACTCCTTCCATCCAGGATGATGACGGGGATGATGATCTTGATCTGATCCTGTCTCAGGCGTCCCAGAAAGAGCTGGATGAACTCGAATGCCACCAGGAAATGCCTGCACAATCAACTTTGTGAAGAAATAAAAAGCTTCGATGTGTTTGTTGTAATTTGAACTACAAGTAGAAGTGTGAGCTGAGGCATGCCGGCAAGCGAGTGAGTACACATGGCCAGTCTCATGTTTGTGGTGCATGCATGGTGTTTGGCCTACGGTGCCGGTGATGAATGTCGCATACAAACTTATCAGAATACAGATACATGTATCACCAAGGGAGGGAGGGAGGGGGGGGGGGGCATGTACTCTTGATATCACGGGGGGTACTCTTGGGAGGTTATGTACTCTTGCCAATATGAATGACAGTGTACGGTGATTGGATCAACTAACATGGGAAGTACATAGGTGCGCATGTAATACCAGTTGGATACATGTGCCTCGTAGTTTTTTCGAGTACTGATCCCGAATTCCACGTGTGAAGGCAGTGTACGTTGATGAGTACATCAAATTCGGGAAGTATGCATGTAATAACACCCTCGTACTTGGGTAATATCCTATACATATCTGCCCGAACGGCGTCAGCCGTGAGGGCAGATATCGTAGCCGGTATTGCCCGTACTACGAGGCTAATAAGTATAGGATATTACCCAAGTACGAGGGTGTTACCTCCCGAATATCATCCCGACTGCGTAGCAGGAGGGATGATATGAGGGTACGGTAACACCCGAGTACGCGGGTCAATATCCTACTTATCCCAGGTACATCTACGCATTTTGGGGATCGACGCAACTGCGTTCTGAATACAATTACCAAGGTACAGCTATACCAAAAACAAGATGCTGCCTTTCTTTTCAATCCAGTCAAGGTTTGAGAGCGATGGAGCTCGGGAGACAAGTTGCATTTTAGTAGTTGGACTAGAGAATTGACGAAGATTGCACTGTTATAATATGAAACATAGTCATTTGGTTCAAAGTAAGGGCCATACTTCAAGTCACGGCGAGATACAACGTCATTGTGGATGCTGGTGCTGACTTCCTTGTCATTGGATCGGCGTGGAACTTTCAACGGTTTGGGATCCTTGCTGAACACTGTCCGTGCAGGCAGTAACCACATTGTATATATCGTCGGACATAGGCACCAGTGAGTAAAGTGCATTTCGTTGTATCAAGACTCTTGATTGTATCACTATCGGCCACTATGCAATCAGAAGAACGTTGATCTTGTTATATTATAGGCATACTGGATTTGTAGCAGCATCTACGTTTTAGATTGTTCTTGTGGTAATCGTGCTGGATACGATGTCATGATAATCACTGCGGGTCGCATCTTGCATCCATATCTTATCTACATCACACATGGATTGCTGAGCTCTTCTTCTTTCACACTGTTGAATATTCTGTACAAGATTTTTCCTCTCACTTTCACGTCTTGTACTTTTCGAGTTGTTGCGGTATCTCTCCTTGCAATTACATGTAGTAATTTTCACTCGGATGGTGATACTTTGTGTAGGTTTCGAGTTTACAAAGAGTGAATGAGAACTGATGCACTTCGAAGTCTCCTTTGTGTCGTAGTGTTGAGTTGAATAGTGATTGGAGTTCGTTGTTTGTTTGTGTGGAATCTGGTTTTGGACGTAGTCGCGGAGGTAAGTTCTCTCCGTTCACTTTTAGGTTTTACTGTACCGACGGTGCACTCTGCATTGGCATGCTCCCACCCTCTCACGGTTCTGTGTAGTGCATTTTGTCGCTGGGTTCTGATCCAAAGGACTCCAGTGGCAAGATGCATTGCATCGAATCGAGAGGGGGTGGGGGCATGCCAATGCAGGGTGCACCGTAGTAGGTACGGTAAAAGTGAACCCAGTTAATAATGAATATCATCCCGCGCGGGATTGTATTGGCTATTATTTCCCGGTCAGCAAGGCTCCTGATTGGCTGAAACAGGCCTATAGTACCGTACCATGGGATAACGGCCGGTATTGCCCTGATACTCGGCTAATAACACATACTTATTATTTTTTTACTTTGTTTTACTTCGCAAAATCCAAACGGGAATTTCTTCACAAGGTAGTAGAGTGACTAGCCGCGCCTACAACCCATACTGGGCCATAGGAAGCCGGTGCATTTGACCCATGCAATGGCGCAACAAGAGTTAGACCCGAGTAGTACACCGAATGAGATCATGCCATGGACACAATGACATTGTCGCAATAAAAGGTAGGTACCTGCGGATAATGCCGGCAGAAAAATTGGCAGAATTCGGTACTTTTTCTGGTAAGTTTCATGCATGTTTGGCATGTGGATAAAGAAATGGAGCAGAATTCGAGGAATTGCCCGCCATAAGGTTTGTATTATTTCACAGTTTATCGAGCAGAATCTGCCACCTTTTCGAGCATAGCCGGTGCCAAATAAAAGGCCAATACCGGTAGTGGCAATGCAGTACAGATACTAAAGATAGATGGTGTAGCGCGGCAGCTCTTCCCAGGTTGTTGGTGTTTTCTGTTTGTTTGTTTCGTCTTGGGGGTTAGACAAGGGGAAGTGGCCATGTAAGGGCGTTCCTGTCACTCGACTTAAACCTTTGAACCTTTGAGTTGAACCTTGGTGTGAGCTCACCAGATAATAATCTTTACTTCAAGGATTAGGTGTGGGTTCTCTGCACTCAGTTACCAGGTTACAGTCAGCAGAGTCGAGTCGAGCGAGCTGCACAATGTTATCGCATGAGCTCATGCGATAACATTGCACGACACTGACCGACGGTACTGCACTGACGTTCACGGTTCTACAACATATAATACAGTTTATTGTTAGATTGACAGCATGAAACAAGGTGGAGAACACTGTGTTCGGAAACAGTGACCTTACTATAACCTCATGACCACCAGGACGACATAAAGAAAAGAGCGAAGAATACAAGACGGACGTCAGGAGTAGTCTCCTACCCCCCCCCCCCCCTAGCATAATGAGGGTCAGAACCGGGTGCGACAACCATTATGGTTCAGATGGTCCGCAGGGACCGGGGCTCTACCAACCGCGGAAGGTTGTAGTAAGGTCACTGTTTCCGAACACAGTGTCCTCCACCTTGTTTCATGCTGTCAATCTAACAATATGCGTGAACTAAAACAAGGTTTATCTAATACTAGTTCTGAACTAGTATTGGGTTATATAATAACTATAAAGTTGTATAAAAAATAAGTGGCCGGTGCACGCATGAGCACGTGACCACTTACTCACCCGGTACGTATTCGATTGGAATACAAACCGAACGCTGCATCACAGCCTTTTCGGAGCAAAACCAGTCGACTCAGCGTCCAAAAGACTACAACATATGGACCAATAGCGGTCATCCGGATATCCGTGCTTTTTTAAGAAAGCTTTTAGTGACTGTTTGCATACCGGTACAAACCCCCATCTACAACATTCTAGTAGGACACAGTCACCCAGTTTCGGTGGAAGTGCTCGAGTTCGATTGGGAATAAAGGAGGAAGGGAGCGTCTCAGCTTCCTCGGACCAAGACCATTCGACTCAGCACCCTGAAGACTACAACAGGTGAACCCTTGATGTTAGCGTATCCTTCCCCAGTTAAGACTGCAGTCGCAGCAGAGCTAACACGACCGCATTGCCGAAGTACTACCTAAAGTAATGCTCAAATGGGAGGATCTGCCATTGCAGTGTAGATCTACAGTACATGTGGACTAGTTGAATCATGAAGTGGCACAGCGTGCAGAACTAGAAAGCAACGGGGACTTCTAAGCATGAACGTTCTGTTCTCTCCTGTGACTAGTACAGTGTCACGGTACTAGTAGTGATTGGAGTGCCAGTACATCAGATTCACTACAACCATGCTGGTACATTGTACATCACGCCACTCAATGACCGTTTGCAGCAATGATTATTGTGTATATTGACCAGGCTAGTGAGTAGTGTGTACAGCCAGACCTCGCTTATCCGGTTATCCGGATCCCTCGCCATCCGGAAGAAAATAGCTGGTTACATATTTACAGAATACTTGAAGCATCCAACATAAACGGTGTTCGGTTGTCCGGTTCCCACGCCTATCCGGATATTTTTGTGGAAACAGATGTGTGCGGTTATGCGAGGTCTGACTGTATACCGACTAGGCTAGTCAGTGTGCCAACAGCATGTATGCATGTACACCGTGCACTGTCAGAAGACGCAGAATGCAGTAAGCAAAACTGCTATTGTTTGTGCAAACATGTAAGAGGAATACTTCCATGGCAGCACCAACCCGGCTGCAAAAAAAGTGCAAAATTGTGTCTCTCAGGCCACATGAAAGGTGAAATAGATTAGCAAAGGCATGAAGGCATGAAGGGGAGGAAGGTGGGGAGGGGGGGGGGGGCATAGTAATTGCTGTGTACAGGCATACCCACGCAAATGATGGGCTAAATGACAAGAGAAAAGAGCGGCGAAGGGCAGAAGAAAGCATTCAATTCGGCAAGATACCGGGTGCAGCTCATACACCCATGCATTATTGGTAGGGACATGAAGGAATTACTCTGCGACTAGCATGGCATCATCATCCTCATCGTCACCACTGTTGATGGGCGCAGGTGAGTAGGAGTCGTTGGAGCGGCGTGGCAGGCCCTTGAAACCCTTGGTGAAGTCTCCGAAGTACACAACGGCCGCTATGATGGCAATGAAGACAATGACGCTGATCACAATGCCAGCAATGGCACCACCGGATAGACCTTTACTCACATGGTAGTTAGTCTTGGTGTGGTTGCTGCCTCCTTGTTGACCACTGCTGCCTGTTGGCGACGTAAAGTTCACTGTGAAGGACAGGGCAACACAGTATACCGCCAAACCAACAACAGGTCTTCAGTAAGAGATCTAATCATCATAGGCAGGCCCGCCGGAACCGGTCCGGCTGGTCAGGTTATCACCGGACCCACTTTTTGGCCACCCGTGAACACAAGTTTCCTACTGTGGAGGGCATGTGTACCCGCCATATCATACACAAACTGTATGAAAGGCCATGATACTACAGGACGAATGGAAAACTACTTCCGGCGGTCCTGATAGGTACTGTAAGTCTGAAAATTTTCGGCCCTTCAAATTCCGGCCTCCCAGGGCTAAAACACATTTCGGCCTCCCAGGGCTAAAACACATTTCGGCCTCCCAGGGCTAAACCCCATTTCGGCCTCCCAGGGCTAAACCCCATTCCAGCCTCCCAGGGCTAAACCCCATTCCGGCATCCCAGGGCTAAACCCCTTTTCGGCCGCATCAAATTTTCGGCCTGTACCGTACTGCTGCGCCTGTATACTAGTACACTGTCACACTGAACCTTGCAAAACAAAACTTTGGCTGCAACAAATTTTCGGCCAAACATGACCACGCAGAAAATAGCCGAAAATAAATATGCGCCGAATATTTGTTGGCTTACAGTAATGAGTTTTCCAGCTTACTCATGGCAGCCTAATGGAATCTCAAGGGATAGCTGAACGCAGGAGATCAACGCTATTTTGACACCCAAAGCAGCAGAGTTTGGGGGAAGGTGGTCCGGCTTTGAGTTCCATGTTCAGCAAGCTCACAGCTGGTGACAAGCTACTTGAAACATTGCACACCTCCACGCTGCGCCATACTACGTACTACGTAGGGTTTAATACAAGCAAACATGGCGACGTGCTCTCGTGTGCACAATGCATAGAAGTGCTACTGTTCCCCACAACGAGAAACCAGCTCGTATAAAGGTTTTATGTGACTGCTTCAACGCTGCGTTGGCGTACAGGGCACTAGCGGTTCGCAAAGTAGAGTTGCTGCTTTTTGCAAATGGAATTTTTCAATCCCACCAAATCAACTTCTTCAGTGTTACTCCATGAATCTTGCAACCAGGCTCATACCTCGCGCACACGTGCATGCGTGTCCGCACGCGCCCACCCACAAACACACACATGGACTGGCACCCACCCAACACAGATACGCACGCCCCCCCCCCCCCACACACACACTCCACTTGCTGATGCTGCCGCTACCACAAACATCATCACCTGCTATTTACAGTCCATTCAGAAAAAGAGAGCGCTGGCTCTGGCGAACTCCCGTATTCGGTGATTTTCGTGATTTTGTGGTACACGGTGCAGTGCCGAGAGTTAAGAAAACTTGAAACTTGAAAAAGGGTCCAAAAAGGTACCTTAGCCCCATCCCTCACACAAACAAGTCAACAAAGAGGCATCTTTGGATTGAGGAGTGCTGGTTTCGAAACAACTGGTTTGAAGCTCAAAGTAGAGCTGGTGTTAGCTCAGAGCAGAGCTGCTGTTAGCTCAGAGCAGAGCTGCTGTTAGCTCAAAGTAGAGCTGCTGTTAGCTCAAAGTAGAGCTGCGGTTAGCTCAAAGTAGAGCTGCGGTTCATGGCCAGCAATCGAGGACATCTGAGAGTTGTAATTTTTGTACTCCTCCGAGGTGTGATTTTTGGCGTGCTGGGCCGAGCACAAGGAAGCCATCTGCAAAAAAACTGCAGAAAATGGTTGTTGTTTGATCCTTTGGTGTAATCTTTGTTTCTAGTCGAAGCTAGTTGCTGTTTGGAGCAGAAACGCTGAAATTGACTATTTTCTGCATGTACTCATACATGTACTCATGTACTCAGTCATGCAGTCTCACTCGTATTTTAGCTCTTTTTCTGGAATGGATGCTGCTCTGCGCCCCTTGGTGAACCTTTCCTGCGCTCGTGGAGCAGCTGAAAAGGACCACTGGTATGTCTGGTTCCTGGTTTGAAAGTGGAGACTCGACTTTTGTGCCTTGAAAAAGGAGTAGAGAGCGATAAAGGTACGTCTGTGGCTTATTTTTGAGTGCTCCTCGTACATTTTTGATCGTGATAGAAATTCTCAGACCAAAGTCAGACCAAAGTCAGCGCGATGATGGCCGTACAGT
>NW_027045023.1:0-2000 GCF_964019385.1 Sycon ciliatum | reverse complement strand
TATCACAAGCGAGAAGGCCTTTCACACTTGAGAACTTGTGGTTTCGTAACAGTACTTGCGAGCATCGCCTATGCGAGGTGGCTCCCTTAAGGTGGTTACAGTCAAGCCTCGCTTTACTTATCCGGTCCTCTTTTATCCGGATCCCTCGCCATCCGGAAGAAAACTCGTTGGTTACCGATTTACAGCATATGCCATGCATACATACAGTATGTGTGTTCGATTGCCTACCCGGATGTTTTTGTGGAAAACGGATGTGTGCGGTTAAGCGAGGTCTGACTGTACACACACAGCACTGTGATGTCTTGCAAGTTTTCCTGCGGGAAAAAAACCAGATCTCCATCGTGCGCACTCTCGACTTGCCTGTAGATCTTGGGCTGTGGCGGTCGGTCGGTGGGAAAGGGGGCTCACTCCTTATCGTCCAGGCAAAGTACATTATACAAGATGCGCTCTTGATTAAAGTGGGTGAGCAAGCGCTCTCTGAGCATCGAAGCAGTGGTGGCCGAGTGGTTAAGGCGATTGACTCGAAATCAATTGGGCTCTGCCCGCACAGGTTCGAATCCTGTTCACTGCGGTGGACCTTCCTTTTTCGCTTTCTTTTTCTTCGTTGGCTCCTTTTTCATACATGCACATTATGTTATGCATTAGCTTTTAGTTCCTTTCACGCTACTGTCGTGGACCTTGAAATCCGTTGTGAAGTCAAGCGGCCACTATTATCAAGAGTACATAACCCCCCAGAGTGTGCAACGCCTGATCCAGCTCTGCATAGGGTCTTGGTCGAGCGTAATCGGATCTTTGCGTCATAATACCGTACACATCTGACGGGAACCCGGGGAGTCGCGGGTACACTCGGATCAAAAACAACGGTGCCCTGCCTCGAGACCGGGCTTGCGGTGGTGTGGAGTGTACGCATGACATCAGAAGATCCGATTCTGCTCGACCAAGACCCTATGCAGAGCTGGACCAGGCGTTGCACACTCCGGGGGGTTATGTACTCTTGCTATTATATGCGCTGGCCTTGGTTGTGTAATGCGTTTACGTGATTGCGACAGAAGAAGTTCTCATGCAGTTACCGTATAGGCGCGTACAAAGGCCGCGGCTTATATGACTTTTTTTGGGGAATTTTGCAGGCTACTATACGAGACCGGCTTCTATTCAAACCAGGTATTTCTATGTGTGTCAACACTAAAACCAGGCTTATGTGCCGACAGTGTATCTTGAAAATCAGGCTTGTATTCAAAACAGGCTTCTGTATGAGACACTACGGTATGTGTTTCTCTGTCGTGTTCAGTTGCGTCGGTGCTAACACCGCGGAAGCCCACGAAACAGACAGGGTCAGCGCAACTGCGAGACAGTCCGTTACGAATGTCCGTGTAAGTGAAACATTGCTTCGGTGTGTCTGAATGCCGTATCTGCTGCATTTCTATATTTTTTTGGGGCGAGAGGGGGGGGGGGGGGTTAGAGTGCGTCTGGGATTGTGTGTGTGTGGGCGCGAGCGCTTGCGTGGGCGGGTGTGTGGGTGTGTGTGGTGTGTGTGTGGGTGTGCATGTGTGTGCATGTGTGTGCATATGTGTGCATGTGTGCATAATATTATGTGCATATGTGAGTGATTGTGTGTGGGTGCTTCCCTGGACACTCGCCTGCTCACGCTCGTGCATGCACGTGTCTACACGTCTTCTTTTGCACAGTCAACGCCTGAGAGATCCCGGCAAGCAGCGACTCACGTTACCAACATCCACATCCGTACCGCTGGGCATCGACGACGATATTGGCAGCAGAAACGTACGCAGCACAAGCCTAACTAACCCTATTACGAACGACAAGGAGGAAGCGACGCGGGTGACCGATACCTTTTCAGAGACTTCTACAACGGGCTTGTACTACGTGAAGAAAAACCATCCGCCTGCTGTCCTCAGTCCTAGTGTGAAAAGATCATTGGATTTAGAAGATGCCCCTGATGCTGACGGTAGGGTGTCTGCATGTCTCTCTCTGTCTCTCTCTCT
>NW_027045022.1:0-17502 GCF_964019385.1 Sycon ciliatum | reverse complement strand
AGCGGAAGCTTTTTGCTACCGGATTCTCCGACCCCGGGTTCGTCCTCAGCCTCATAATGCGGCAGAAACTTTACGACCGGGGCGACGACTACTACCGGAATTACCCCAAACACATCGCGGCCGTATCCCTCTCAGAAGCCCATAACGCCGGGAAATCGTATATCGATCCCGCCGCCATGACCCGCATTATCGTAGGGGATTACCAAGCGCTCCGCAATAGCATGCCCGCACTAGGAGAACATACCGTATACCCAGCCGACTTTAAGAATCTCTAGAAGGGGGAAAGAGGCATCATGATCGAAGTAACCCGGTTAAACCATACCACGTTTCATATCAATCCCCATCTCATAGAAGTCGTCGAACAAAACCCCGACACCACGGTCCGCATGACATCCGGGAAAACATTTATTATCCAGGAATCCAGCGCGGTGCTCGCCCAACGTATTGTCGCCTACCGCCGCGCCATCTCGTGGCGGGAAACCGACGGCATACCAACATCTCATCATTCCGAAACGGATTAGGATCGCGGTCTTGCCAGACGGGCTTTAGGTCGGATTCTCGAACCGTCGCTGGGTGCCCGTCTGGCAAGCCCCGCACCCAGCGGGGTTTGGGGCAGAGCCCTAAAAACCCTAGCTCCAGATTAATGAATGCGCTACCCTAGGGTCTGTGTTCATTAATTTCTTTTTCTGAGGGGGGACGCCGCTCCGCGTCTCCCCTCAGACTCCCCTCTCGGAGGCACTGCCGTGCGGGCATAGAGTCGATTTTATCATTCTGGCACGTTCTATGTCCAGAAAGAAAGATCTTGCCCAAGCAATCTTAAAATCCCTCTTTGAGGGTTTTAGGGGGTACTGCCGTACGGGCTTTAGGTCGGATTCTCGAACCGTCGCTGGGTGCCCGTCTGGCAAGCCCCGCACCCAGCGGGGTTTGGGGCAGAGCCCTAAAAAACCTAGCTCCAGATTAATGAATGCGCTACCCTAGGGATAGATTATGTATGTGGGGTGGCAGCTTGTTGAGATGGACATTGGTCCGGTGGCCCATGATTTGAAGTCACGACGACGGGTTGTACAATCGTGTATTCAGAAGGTGCGCGCAAAATTTCACGTTAGTGTGGCGGATCTTAGTCCTTCGTTGCGGCGCCCGTTGGTGCGTATTGGAGTATGCACTCTGTCCAACGAATCGTCGCATGTAGCGGAGGTTCTCGGTCATATCGTCCATTTTATGGAGTCGCATTTTATGGAATATCACCTGACCCCAACGGGTCAGCAGATATGGCCGGTCGACGCTCTTCGTTAGTTTTTTGATGATGACGGCGTCTGTCATCGCGCATGGAAAGGTGTGGTCATGGGTGTACAGCAAAGGATCTCTATAAAATCGGAACGCAAAATTGATCAGATTCGTCGTTCGTGTGGGATCCTGGCAAATCTGATGAACGAAGCGGTGTCGAAAGTGGTCCCTGGGGCCATTCCTCGTGACGTGGACCGTTTTTGCCACGACTGGATTACGAAAGCCGGCGGACGCCCTTCGTTCCTCAACTGGCATGGCTACCCGTATGCCACCTGCATATCGGTAAATCACTGTATTATCCACGGCATGCCCGACGACCGTCCTTTTGAGCCGGGGCGACATAGTCGGTCTGGATATCGGTATCGAGTACGATGGTGCGTACAGCGACCACGCGGTGACTGTTCCAGTGGGAGAAGTATCCGTCGCAGCGCAGCAGGTTTTGGACGTCACCGAGCAATCTTTACAGGAAGTTATCAAGCAGCTGGTGCCGGGGATGCGCGTTTCGGACGTAGGCCGAATTGTGGAGGACGTGGTACGCCCGTATTCATACGGCATTATTCGAGATTACTGCGGGCACGGTGTCGGTGATTCGGTATGGGAACCCCCCCAAATCCCAAACTACCGCACCCGAAGCCCTGGTCCCCGGTTTCGGGAGAACATGGTGATCGCGGTAGAACCTATGCTGTCTATCGGATCGCCGGATGTGATCGTAGGAGCTAACGGCTGGAACGTAGAGACTAAAGACAAAACGCTGGGATCTCATGTGGAACACACCATGCTAATAACCAAACATGGTATGGAAGTCTTAACCCGCTCGTGAGGGAGGGAGGAGATGCAGCATGAACGAGGATTTACGCGTACGGGTAACCGATGACCCCAAACTAATACATGCGGCTATCCGCCTGCGATACCAATCGTTCTACGAAGCCCGGGGACTGGCCGTGGGCGATGGCGAGAACATGGACATCGATAGATATGATACTTACGCCCAACACGTAGTAGTAGTAGATCCCCATGACCAGGTGCTCGGAACGTATCGTTGCATACTCGGCTCAGATGCGCAGGATCATGGCGGCTTTTATAGCGAGAGCGAATTTTCACTGGATGCCGACGCAGATGTACGGAAGCAGACGATGGAGCTGGGCCGTTTGGCGATCGCCCCGGATCACCGCCGCGACGGGCGCATTATGCGGCTACTCTGGAGAGGGATTGGAACGCTTATCATCAAACACGGCATTCGCCACCTGCTCGGGTGTGCCAGTGTAACCCACCAACCGCGGATCCCCCCCCGGAGCATATACCAATACCTGTTGGACCGCTGCGGTCCCTCCGACGTTTTCCGGGGGACACCACACACGGAATACGCTGTTCCAGAAGATCCCGCCACCACCACCGAGACGACGCACATCCGTAAAGCTATCCCGTCGCTCGTGAAAGGGTATATTCGTATGGGAGCCCACGTCGTAGGGCCTCCCGCCCATGATCAGGATCTGAACATGATAGACACTCTAATGGCGATACGGGTATCGGCGATCCCTCCCGCCCAATGGGCCTTTTATACCCGATGAGAAACACAAACCCGTCGCACTTTCTCAAGAAGACCACCGTGGTTGCTAGGGTCTGTGTTCATTAATTTCTTTTTCTGAGGGGAGACGCCGCCCTAAGCCCTAAGCCCTAAGCCCTAAGCCCTAAGCCCGCGTCTCCCCGGTCGACTCCCCTCTCGGAGGCACTGCCGGCTTAGGGGGGGGCGGGCATAGAATGGTTTTTACGGTTTTGATATGTGCTATACCTAAAAACAGGGGCTTGCCCAAGCAATCTTAAAATCCCTCTTTGAGGGTTTTAGGGGGGTACTGCCGACTTAGGGGGCGGGCTTTAGGGTCTGTGTTCATTAAATGCGAACGCTTTTATATGTGAGGGCTTCGCCCCCACACCCCCACCAAGGGGGCTGCGCACCCCCTTGGATCCCCAGCGGCACTGCCGTGCGGGCATAGAATGGTTTTTACGGTTTTGATGTGTGCTATACCTAAAAACAGGGGCTTGCCCAAGCAATCTTAAAATCCCTCTTTGAGGGTTTTAGGGGGTCTGGGGGCGGAAAATGCCGCACCCAGCGGGGGATACGGGGGCAGAACCCCCCAAAACACGTCCCGGGTTTAATGAACACAGACCCTAGGTCGGATTCTCGAACCGCCTCTTACGCCTGTCTGGCAAGACCCGCACCCAGCGGGGGGCACGGGGGCAGAGCCCCCCAAAACACGTCCCGGGTTTAATGAACACAGACCCTAGGGGAAGCCCCCTTGGCGCGGGAGTCGACAGGGCAGAGCTCTCGTAATAAAAAACGGGACATGTAATGCATGCGCTACCCTAGGGCTTATTAAGGGGGAGTAGTGGGCTAGCCGCTCCCATGGAAGGAGACGGTGTTTGTACCATGAATTGTGCGAAGCCGTGCAAAGCCGCTATTCGTGTGACTGCCGCCTGGTAAAAGAGCGATTCGTGCGCCAATAGCTGCGCCCCCATCGTTTGAATATCACAAAATATGGCTTCGGATTCCGTTTTGGCCCATATGGTCTTTTTGTGCCGGAGCGATGGGTTGGTAGTCCGGCGCAAGCTGGTCGCATTCACAGCATCTAATACTCGCTTTATCCTTTTCGGAATATCGTCACAGGACTTATGTACAATGGATTCTATTTCTGTTTTCCGGATTGAGAATTCGATGTCTTCGATCAACGGGGGAGGAGCCCCACCGGGGGCGCCGGTAAACTCCTGATAGACCGCGTGCAGCGGCCCCTGATACAGGAATGGCAGGGGATATTCTTCGTCCAGGGAAGGCACCATATCCGGCTCATGAAGCGTATGTGGGTTGGTATTTCCGCTCGTGAGGGAGGGATTATGGGGAGGAAAGTAGCGATGAATATGCTCTTGATAGCAGGTATTCATAACCTGGATTATATATTCGTGGGTACGACTGTATATGCGAGAAAAGTGTTGTCGCACCGACGATACGGCCAACGATGACAGATGGTCATCTTCTTGGAAGTGGGTATCCTGTGATGGAGCGAGCCCAAACCCTCGCGGAGATACCCCCGTTGGCATATATCGACTCCCGTGGGTCATCTGATGGCGCGCTTCTATGTAGCGGAGTACATAGGCGAAGACCTGTTGTCGGCTCATCGCCGAGAGAATGCTCTGGACATGGGTGAGCACTTGTATATCCACCGCCGGTCGCTGTAAGTACGACGTAATGATAGCCATGGCGGTCGGTAATTCGTTTATCCACCGCATAGACCCTATCAGGTGATGGAAGTCCAAAAAGTGCGACGATAGACGAGCAATATCGACTTGCGCCATGGGGGGCAACTCCTCGGGCAAATCATCATCTTGCAAGATGGCGGGCACCATGATACCCAATAGCGAGGACCAGTCATACGTAATAAGGGCCAGCAACTCCTCAATGGCTAGCCAGTAATAGAGCATGCGGTCGATATGTTCGGGCGAAAAGCTGTGAAAGTACGAACGCAGAGTATATGCCACTTCATGACAGAAGTCCGATGCGGAACATCCTCGTAACTGTTGTTGTAATTGAGAGGACGTGAGGCGACGTTGAAAGCGTCTTTGGACATCGCTCTGGGCATGGTGCAACCAAAACTCGGCTAAAGAACGCCGATGCTCGTCGCTGTCAAAAATGGCACCATCCCGAGATAGCGGATGAAAGCACCGCCCTAGCTGATAGATGTCGCGCGCAAAACCTCTATGAAGGGCACCGGTGCGAAGGTCTATCGGGCACGGGCGCAACCGGTGTACCTTGCGTAGCAACCGCGCCTGCATATGATGCTGCACGGGGGTCTTTTCGAACGATCCCATGCGATAGCGCACTCGTTCAGACCATGTCGGATTCTCTAAGGGGCCTCCGCGCCATTCTGGTGCGGAGGGGTCGACGATGACCGATGTGAGTCCCCCGGTGGGGGGAAATCGCTCCGATAGTGGCATCCATAACTCTCCCGACGCATGTATGCGGAACGGGCAATAGACAACCCAACCGATACGGCATTCCGCAATTCAATAATCGACCGTTCAATAGCGTAGCTATGATAAAAATCGTCGATACGACTCGATAAATACCTCAAATCATGGATGGCCCGTTGTAGCAGACGCTGACTACGCACGGGCCCAACGTAGTTCCACATGATCTGGCGCAGCGTCGACCAATCCTGCTCCAGCCAAGTCCTTTCGATCTTATCCACTCCAGGGTAAGGCTCCCAGTCTCGCACCGGGATGTCTTTATGGGCAGGGGCGGGGACGCGATCTTTTCGACGACGAGCGATATGCTCCGCGCATCGCTGACCACACACAACTCCCTCAAGAAGGCTCATACCCGCTAAGCGGTTCGCTCCATGTATGCCGGTGCAACTGGCCTCTCCGATCGCATACACGTTGTGCAACGGGCTTTCGCCGTCCATGGTGGCAGGGATGCCTCCACAATGGAAATGAAACGCCGGCACCACGGGTATCCATTCATGAGATGGATCGAGATTCGCTTTTTTCAATAGTGAATATATAGCAGGAAAACGATTTTGCCAAAATTCAGAGCTCATATGACAGGCGTCTAGGAATACGCATGGGGCGGCGCAGCGGGCCATACTGCGCAGTATCTCTCGTGTGACCGTGTCGCGAGGCGCCAAGTCCTGTTGCGGATGTACTTTTGATGTCATAATTTTCTGGCCATCGTAATCGCGAAGCACAGCGCCTTCTCCTCGGACCGCTTCGCTGATCAGAAAGCCACCGTAATCACGATGATGCAAAACCGTCGGATGAAACTGGGTATACTCCATGTTAATAAGTGGGATGCCCGCGCGTATTGCCATAGCCAGCCCGTCACCAGTAGCAATGGGCGGGTTCGACGTATACTGGTATATCTGCCCACACCCGCCGGTTGCCAACACGGTATAAGCCGCGCGCACGGTATCCATAGTCCCATCGGAGTACCGGAACAGATAGGCTCCCAGTCCCGCATTCGGCTCGTATACATTACGGGGGTCGGCCGTATTATGGTGGCGGGTTATCAGATCTAAGGCCATAGTATCCGTTTGGACATCAATCCGGGGCTCCCGGGATATCCAGGTATGAAAGGCCGTCAGCATGGCATTTCCCGTGGTATCGCCATGGTATAAAATGCGGCGAATCGAGTGCCCACCTTCGAGTCCTAAGTCCCACGAACCATCACCCGTTTTTTGGAAGGGGATTGGAGGATCCTCTCCGAAAAGTTGTCCGAGACGCGTACCTCCCTCTCGGCACACCACCTCGACGGCCTCTGCACGGCACACGCCGGCTCCGGCAGCCAATACATCGGGCATCAAAGATGACACATCGGTGGAATACGCAACTCCCCCCTGCGCATACCACGTATTCGACTCTAGAAGCTCGCGCCCTTTACACACCAGAAGAACCCGAGCGCCCGTACGCGCCGCATGGAGCGCCGCCGCCGAACCGGCTATCCCAGCTCCCAATACCAGCACATCATAGTATGTACTCGCCACGGTCCCCTCCATCACCGAATCGTCCAGCACCAACGTTCATTAATCCGGCAGATGATTTTTTTAGGGCTCTGCCCCCATACCCCCGCTGGGTGCGGGTCTTGCCAGACAGGCGTAAGAGGCGGTTCGAGAATCCGACCTAAAGCCCGTACGGCAGTACCCCCCTAAAACCCTCAAAGAGGGATTTTAAGATTGCTTGGGCAAGATCTTTCTTTCTGGACATAGAACGTGCCAGAATGATAAAATCGACTCTATGCCCGCACCCCCTAAGGCGGCAGGGCCTCCGAGAGGGGGAGTCGACAGGGGAGACGCGGGCTTAGGGCGGCGTCTCCCCTCAGAAAAAGAAATTAATGAACACAGACCCTAAAAGAGTTGATAGGGAATATCATCGACGTAGGAGAACGTCCGTTGCCTTTCCCACACATCTTTTGGTTGTCCTTTGGCATTCCGGTTAAATACGCGGCGGGTCATAGCGGGGAGATATTCTGACGAGGAGGCGATGGTTTTGGACGCGCGATCCGCATTCTGGCGTATTTCTTTTCCCAAAGCACCTTCTGAGGCCGGCACCTGATGGAAATCGCTTGCCGCGTTTTGGAAGAATTGAGCCCCGAGTTGGTTATGGTACGCTTGTGCATCGGGGACGCCGGCCTTGGCAAGCTGATGCGCTCGGTAGAGATGCAGCACTCCGCGCATATATCGCACTACGCCTCGGTTGTTGCTGGTTACGGCATAGTAGTGGTATAGGTCCTTAATGGAATCCGCGGCAGAGGTGGTCTGTGCCGTCCGTATGTGACGGATGACGTGCGGTGCGGTGCGGTGTATGCGCGCATCGTATTGGTCAAGCGTACGGGTAAGGGCTTCTTCGGCGTGTTCATAGGACTGGGTGGCCTGTTTTTGGTGACGGGTTACCGTTGGGTTTTCAACAAATCGCCGGTAATGCCTATCCGCGATACGGGTATGCCACATGCCCGACAGCAAATGTACGTGAGGCGTTTCGGGGTATTTTTTTTCGAGCGTCTCTACCACATCGCGCATTACCTGCTCTCCCCAGCGCGACGTGTCTTGGGCGGGTACGGCATCACCGGATGGGCGTGGCAACGCTCTCATACGCTCGTAGGCCCATCGGGCATACTGGTACTGGAGGGCATCGCGCTCTTCTTTCTGAATCGACGGCGCATCGCGCGAAAGACGCAGGGCGGTATCAAGCAGATGGTGAAGATGGGATTTTTCTTTTTCTGGTCGCGGGAAAAACTGCTTAAGGAAATCATCGTGAGAGTACGCATCTCGTTTGTCGAACAAGCGCTCGTACTCGAATTGAGCAAGACGCACATAGTTTCGGGCATCTTCTGGTGCCATGCGAATGGCGGCTGTAAAGTGCTTATAGGCGCTGTTTTGGAGCTCTTGCAAATTCGCAACATCGCCTTGTCTCCAATTTTGAGGGATCGGCTGTGGTTCCAAGGCGAACTGGCCGGCCAGGTAGCGATCCGTCTCTCGGAAATCTTGTACGTACAGCTGTGCTATCCGTCGGAATATGGCGCTCCGTTCCGTGTTGGAGAGGTTGAGCATGTACAGAAGATCCGTGTTATCGGGGGCATACTGGCGGCTTTTCGATATCGTGTGCATATTCGGGACATCCAGCACCAGCGCTTGCTGGAGGGTTTTCCGTTGTGCGGCGGCGTCGTCGGCTTGGTGGCGGGTGTTGTACAGAACCTCAGACATTAGGCTGCGGGACATATAGGGATATCGCGCGGCTAGTTGATAGGTAATGGCAGCGATGCGATCGGCACGGTCATGGAATGCCACGGGATCTTCTCGGCGGTTTCTATCGGTTTGCAAGGTACTTAGGAATCGCGCGTACCAAGACCACGCGCGCGGATCGAGGTGTTTGTGATCCGGATCGGCTGCGACACTACCCTCGTATTGCTTTTGTACGAACGTTTCGGATGGATAGGGATCTAGAAGGGCCAGTACCAGGCGTTGGTATGCTACAAATGCGTGTTCGCCCTCTTGTTGCAACCACTGTAAGTCCCGGCGTATCCCTTGTATGTCCTGACGGAGCCCTATTTCGTCACAATCCTCGCGCCGCTGGTACGCTCGGGAGATGCGCGTATACACTCGGTGAACATGCCAGGACACGGCGTATTGTGAATCGGAGGCGTCCGCCCCCCATAGTCCGCCGGACAGCACGGGTGGTTTTTGTTGGTCTATTTCTTTCTGGATCCGCGGCGTAATAATATTCTGGAGCACTTGCTCCCATAGATCGTCCGCGGACTCTCCTTGTTCGCGGGCCTCATGGGCCTGGTAGCGTAGGATGCGCCCTTCCCAGATTGCGCGCTCTCGGTCAGAAATAACCTGGGTCATTTCGGGTGCCTGAATGACTTCCCAGGCGGCATCGCTTCGACCTCGCAGCATCAAATACAGGATCACATCTTGCGCATGGTCGACCGGTTGTTCGGGGATATGATACGCCGTGATCAGACTGCGGGCCAACGCGGACGGCGGCTCCGCGGCGGCGGCATCCACCATGTGCGCCACACGCGGGATATCGGGAATCCGCTCTTCGGATGTCTGCAAAAAAGATATGAGGGCCCAGACCACGCCCATAACCACCAAAAAGCTAGCAACGACCGTAGCCATCGCTGCCCGGCGGCGCGATACCCCACCCGGGCGTTTCTCTCGGCGGGGGGGAATAGCATCATCCACCAGGGCGCTATCCGAAGCAACCATACGGCGGATACGGTGAATCACCGTAGGCGTGACGAGGTCACGTGCGAGGATGCTGTAAATGTGCTGGCGAGTATCCGGAGATACTCGCGCAACGTCTTTCTGAAGCGAACCTGGAAGCTGAGACACATAGAATGAGAGGTCATCTTCACTCGCAGGCACATCTCCATGATCGCTATGCGGAGACACACCAAATAACACGCTTTCGCGTCTTTTTCGCGCCGGAGATGGCGCATCAGAAGTGCGATACGGGGCGGGGGCCTCTCCCGCACGCTTGGTTTCCTCCGCCACTATCAATGGCGCATCAGGACCAGATACATCCGGGGCGGCGACTACGTCCTCTGCAGGCGATGACACCGGGGACCCGACAGGACCAGATACATCCGGGGCGGCGGCGACTACGTCCTCTGCAGGCGATGACACCGGGGACCCAACAGGACCAGATACATCCGGGGAAGCGGCTACGTCCTCTGCAGGCGATGACTCCGGGGACCCGACAGGACCAGATACATCCGGGGAAGCGGCTACGTCCTCTGCAGGCGATGACTCCGGGGACCCAACAGGACCAGATACATCCGGGGAGGCGGCGACTACGTCCTCTGCAGACGATGACTCCGGGGACCCAACAGGACCAGATACATCCGGGGCGGCGACTACGTCCTCTGCAGACGATGACTCCGGGGACACAGATTCCTCATGGCGTTGCCCAAACAGAATGTCAATTTCCGGATCGGAGTACGGAGCAGTCGGTTCCGGAGAATCCGTCTCCATGAGAGTGTCCGCGGCATTACGATCACGGACGTCATCATCCCCTTCTGGTGGTGACCCAGCAAGAGCTACGGGTATGTTTTCCGTAACAGGCGTGATACTTTCTTGCTCTGGATAGAGACCGTCATCGCCCACCGATGGTGCATAATCGGGCAAGAGATCATCATCCGAGCCGGGAGGGTCCACAACCGCGGTCACCATATCGGATGCCGTCTCCTCGGCGATAACACGGGGCGGGGATGCCGGGGATGATAATGCTTCGATCTCGGGAGCCGGGAGATCCTCAACCGCCAAAGGCGTGCTGGAAACGTGCTCCACCGCCTTGGAGAGAGCCTCTAAAGAGCGAACGCGTTCTTTTTTCCGGAGCACGTCCTCATCGCGCCCTCGGCTATCCAGCATGTACTCAGAACGATCGCGCCCCAAAAAGGGACGACGTATAGTATTCTCCGGGATGCTGTCTAGTACTAAACTGGTTTCGTCCTCGTCATTTGGGGAGCGGCTATCGTGGATCATTTCTGACGCTTGTGGTACGCTATCCTGTACCGATGCCCAGTCAATATGGGTATCTAAGACCGACAGGATATCGTTTACGACTAGGTCTTCATCATCACGAACGGGCGCACCCGTCCCGGACATCGCCGGGGAGGAGGCATCAACAGGAGCGCTAACCGGTAGCGACGCGGAGTTTCCCGCCGGGGACGAGGGGACGGCAGGGTCGCTAACCGGTGGCAACGCGGAGTTTCCCGCCGGGGAGGAGGCCTCAACAGGGGCGCTAACCGGTAGCGACGCGGAGGTTTCTGGCGGAGGCGGGGAAGAGACGGAACCGGTAGGACTTTCGCTATTTTCCGGGCTGGCATCTCCCTGAGATTGTAGGTACCAATCTACTCGTAAACGGGGCAGCTCCTCCGGAGGGGACCCTTCTTCGCCCAGTTTCTCAATTAGGGAGGTTATCTTACGGATTTCCGACTCTGTCACCGGATACACTCCTTACCACCAGGAACAGGCGCGCCGGGGAGGTTATATGGCACCTGTAAATATTCGCAGCTTCCCGGAGGAACCGGGAGTATATCGTATGCTCGATAAAAACGGCACTACGTTATATATCGGGAAGGCCCTGTGCTTACAAAAACGCCTGGCCTCGTATTTTCGAGGACGCCACCCAGACCTAAAAACTCGTCTTCTCGTAGAGCAAATCGACCGGGTAGACTTTATCGTTACGCGAAACGAGGCCGAAGCCCTACTCCTCGAACGAGACTTAATACAGCGGATGCAACCGCGATATAATATTACTCTCAAAGACGGGAAGAGCTATGCCTATATTCTCATTACCGACGAACCCTATCCCCGCATCTTAAAAATGCGGAAAACCCAGGCTCCCCGAAAAGGAGAGTTCTTTGGTCCCTACGCGAATACCAAAGTTCTGGACCAGAATATAGCCCTTCTCCACCAACTTTTTCCCATAAGGACCTCCAACAAGAAGTTACCCAGCCACAACCCCAACGAACGTCCATGTCTTAACTACCATATCGGCACATGTCGCGGATGCTGTATTGGTGAGATTGCGCAAGACGAATATGAAAAGACTTGCATCGCGCCAGCGCGCATGTTGCTCACCGGCCGGTACCAATCTCTGATCGAAAATATGGAACGTGACATGCGTCACGAAAGTGCGCACATGCGTTTCGAAGCAGCCGCCAAAATACGGGATCGGATACAGTCTATTGCGCTTTTTCAAGACGCCCAAACAGTCCAAGTCCCATTCGATATACCGGAGGATACCGATGCTTTAGGGTTTTATGAAGGCGAAAATCTTTTGGTAATCGTAGTATTGCAGTGCCGCGAAGGAAGGCTATGGCAAAAGCAAGAGTATACATTTGAACGACATTTAGGCACTCACACCCTACTAGAAGACTTCTTACTGCAATATCCGGGTATCGTCTCGCACGTGCCCAATCACATACTCGTCCCCATCCCCCTAGATCTCGCCGACATCGCGGCCCATATTCGAGCCGCGTTTGGGAAAAAGCCCAAAATCCAATACCCTCAAAAAGGCGGAAAACACGCCCTCGTTGCGCTGGCGCATCAAAATGCCCACGCGGCCTACCAGCACACCATTCAATTGACACCCGTTGAATTTCGCATGAAAGCGTTGCAAGACATGCTGGCGCTCACGACCCCACCCCATCTTATCGAAGGCTGGGATATTGCCAATACGCAAGGGCGACAAGCCGTCGCCGCTATGGTCACCTTCCGAAACGGGCAACCCAAAACATCCGGGTATCGCATCTTTGCCATACGGTCCCAAGACACCCCAGATGACTACGCGATGCTCCGAGAAGGCATCACCCGGCGATGCACCGGTATGATCCATGATGCCGACGCGCCCCGCCCAGATTTAATTTTAGTCGACGGCGGCAAAGGACAATTACGCGTCGCTATAGAAGTACTGGCCCAGTTTGACCTGGACATACCACTCGTGTCGCTCGCTAAAAAGCATGAATACGTCTATCGTCCCGGAGAGAGCGACCCCATCATCTGTCCTCGTACACATCCGGGACTCAAGCTCTTGCAGTATGTGCGCGACGAAGCCCACCGATTTGGGAACAAAACGCACCGCAGAATGCGGCATAAAGAAGGGCTCAAAAGCGTGCTGGAAAACATAAAAGGCATCGGACCGGTCCGCCGAAAACGCTTATACGAGCATTTCTCTTCTATCGAGGAGATGTCCGCTCAACCTATAGAAAACCTAGCCGCCATACCCGGCATGACCGCCGCCGCCGCGAAGATGGTACACGACTTCTGCGCCGCATACTCCAATTCATAAGACGGGGCGCCCATTCGTTTCCTCTTCGCAAGGGGCGCCGGTGAAAATGCCCATCCCTAGGGTCTGTGTTCATTAATCTGGCAGATGATTTCTTGGGGGCTCTGCCCCCAAACCCCTTCTGGGGACCCTACTTGGGTTCCCCAGACCCCTCCAAGCCCTCAACGAGGGGCGCGCGCATGCTTGACAAAGCTCTTTGCTTTTGGATATAGCACATGCCAAAATTATAAAACGCATGTTATGCCGCACGGCAGTGCCGCAGGGGATCCAAGGGGGTGCGGAGCCCCCTTGGCGGGAGCCTGAGGGTAGAGCCCTCAGATAAAAGCGGGTGCATTTAATGAACACAGACCCTAAGCCCGCGTCTCCCCTCAGACTCCCCTCTCGGAGGCACTGCCGGCTTAGGGGGGTACTGCCGTACGGGCTTTAGGTCGGATTCTCGAACCGCCTCTTACGCCTGTCTGGCAAGACCCGCACCCAGCAGGGGTATGGGGGCAGAGCCCCCAGAAAAGCATATCCGCCGGTTTAATAAATGCTGACCCTAGAGTCATGGGCTTCCGCGCATGGCTGGATTTCGAAGGGGAGCACTTCACAAGGGTCGCCGGTGAAAATGCCCCCCTCTAAAGACCCAACGAGGTTACCGATAGCGGGCACGGCAGGAACATTCACGGAATGAGGTCCCAAAACCTCGGTGTCGGTGGTAATCAGACTATGCAACACAATGCCACCCTTACTGTGCCCGATAAGACTACCCGCATTGTGTAGACTACGAATCGTACCGGCAGCGACATGGCTATCGTACACGGTGCCGTCTTCATGTCTGCCGATGAGACCACCAGCCGCATAGTGGCCCTGGACCTCGGTGTTGACCGCGCGATTATGCAACATAGTGCCTCCCTCGTTCCAGCCAGCAAGGGCGCCGACCGCATAGCGGCCCTGGACCTCGGTGCCGACGACACGGTTATGCGAAATAGTGCCTCCACCGTTGCGCCCGATAAGACTACCAACGTAATTTTGCCCCACTATCGTGGCATTACCAATACTGAGGCCTCGTACCACACCACTCCGTCCAACCATACGGAACAGGCCGGTGTAATTCTCCGTGGGACGATGAATGTGCAGACCGATGATCGTTTTGCCGTTACCATCGAACACGCCTGTGAACGGATCAGATGGTGCGCCTATGGGTACAAAACCTTGGTATCGCGTGGTACCATCGCTATCAGGAAACGCGTTCCATGTACCGGTGACCGTGGCATCGATATCGTTACCGAGCTGATAATGCCCCTGCCTTGAAAGCGGGCGGCTCCCAATCTCCTGCAATTGGCGTAGCGTTGTAATCGTAATCGGACCCGGTTCTCGCATCAAGTCCCGCCCCGCCAATACGGCCTTATCCGCCCCAGCACAGACGAGCATACGGATATACATGGAATCGGGAGTTCTGTCATGCACGATGGCATGCGTCATCCCCCCGCGGAGAAGCGTGGAGCCGGCATCACCGGGGGTGGTGTAAGCCGGGGACATATTAGCCAAGTATTTTTGTAGATCACGATCGCTCGCCGTACGATAGCGACCTCCACGGCAATACGCCACGGTTACCGACCGGACAAAGCGGCGCCCCAGCTCGGTGGAAACCGATGTGAACTCCCCTCCGGAGCTCTCTTCATAATATTTCAGGATATTGCCCGTCCCTCTCGGTCCTAACAGGTTCCAAGGCGAGCTCCCTTGCACGACACCTATAATCTTGCCATCGGACACCGTGTAAAGGGGACCACCCGAATCACCGCCCGTGACTCGGGTTAACACATATGGGGACAACCCCACATCATGGCTATCAGCCCTAAAACCATGCGCCCTAGACCTCGTCCTATACATACCTAATAATTTGAGTATTGGATGTACACCGGTAGTGACCCGATGTAGAGCCCATGTCACGGGAGGAAGTCCGCTAGGCCCATATCCTGCTGCTATAGCATCCTGCCCTATTAATTGCTTTGGCAGATCTACCGTGTTGAGCTTTAGGGGAACAGCGGTCTTCAGGTAGTTCTTCACCCTGTGGCACATACTACCGTCTAAGCACCCACTATTGTACCCGTCTTGATCCGACGGCTTCAGCTCTAGGATAGCGAGATCGTAAAGGAACCGAGTGTCAGAATCCTCCGGGCGGGAAAACCGGTATAAGGACTTGCTTTTAAACGCGGTTTGAACGTCGCGGTTGGGGCGTTCGTCAGCGTATACCGCAACATATCGGAATTCGTTACCCCCATTGCCTACCGTTGGGAACGTGATCTTCGTGTACAGGTCACCGAAAGACGGGGGATTCCAGAGTCCCTTTTTAGCAAGACAGTGATTAGCTGTAAGGATAAAGTTAGGCTCTATGAGTGTTCCGGTGCACATGCTCCCATCCTCGCCGCCGCCCCCGATAACCTGCAATCGGACAATCGACATGCGTTGATAGTCACTGATCCCGGCTATGCCCTCCATGCTGAGATGACCGTTGAAAACGTGCTTAGCCGCTTCTGGGACTTGGCCCCAGGCAATATCTCCATCCGGGGACGCGCACCATAACAAGCCTATTAAACCCAAAAAACCGAATAACCATTTTGTAGACACCTATAAAACCCTCCTATATTTCGAAATGTAATATACATTAAATATTCCAACGCTTATGTGCTTCCTCCGTTACCATAAAACAGGATCCTGGGTCACGGCGTTCTTTTTCTGAGGGGAGACGCCGCTCCGCGTCTCCCCTCAGACTCCCCTCTCGGAGGCACTGCCGGCTTAGGGGGGGCGGGCATAGAATGGTTTTTACGGTTTTGATATGTGCTATACCTAAAAACAGGGGCTTGCCCAAGCAATCTTAAAATCCCTCTTTGAGGGTTTTAGGGGGGGTACTGCCGTACGGGCTTTAGGTCGGATTCTCGAACCGCCTCTTACGCCTGTCTGGCAAGACCCGCACCCAGCGGGGGGTACGGGGGCAGAGCCCTAAAAAACCTAGCTCCAGATTAATGAATGCAGCCCCTAGGTCGGATTCTCGAACCGCCTCTTACGCCTGTCTGGCAAGACCCGCACCCAGCGGGGGGTACGGGGGCTCTGCCCCCAAGAAAAGCATATCTTGGGTTTAATGAATGCAGCCCCTAGGGCTTGGCAAGTTCTATTCGCGACGTAGGAGAAACCGTGATGTCTTTCTCGCGGTTTTCCAGCATTCTTTGTAAGACGTGATACCCCTGTCCGGCGATCATGATGCCTTGGTCGGAGCATCGGGACGGAGAAGGCGCGTAGCAATCCACATCCAACTGCGATAGAATTTCTCGTAATCGAGAATTTGCGGCCACCCCCCCGCATATAACGACTCGCCTAATTCCGGTTTGGCTTACGCAATGCGCAAGCGGGGTCATGAGGCTCTCCAGCGCGGCTTCTTGGAAAGACGCGCATACATCGCGTATGAAACCCGGGTCCGCATCGGCATGCGACTTCAATAGGTAATACACGGCCGTTTTCAGCCCGCTAAAGCTAAAGCACGTCGCTCGCTGTGGATCCTTTGCGGATAGCGCTGTTCTTGGGAACGCAAACCGGGTACGGTCTCCATCACGGGCCTGGTTTTCGATATGCGGTCCACCTGGATATGGCATGCCCAGCATCTTCGCTACTTTGTCAAAAGCTTCGCCGACCGAATCATCTAAAGTCGTGCCCAAATACTCGTACGACGTTGGGCTCAGACAGCGCGCGATCAGCGTATGCCCTCCCGACACGAGTAAGCCAAGGTATGGATATGGCACGGTATGTTCCATCTGCACACTGTACAAATGTGCTTCCAGGTGGTCCACCCCGCATACCGGACGCCCCGTAATCACTCCCAGCGTCTCGGCAAATGTCCGTCCCACCAAAAGAGAACCGAGTAACCCGGGTCGAACGCTTACGGCGATAGCGTCGTAAGCGTTCGACGTACCGGATATCATGCTCATATATAAAGTCTGAATATGTTCAAAATGGCTTCGGGCCGCAAGCTCCGGTACTACGCCGTGCCACGGCGCGTGATCTTCCACCTGAGAACGAAGAACTTCTTCGAGGACACAAACACCGTCTTCGACGAGTGCGAGACCCGTTTCATCGCACGTAGACTCTATTCCCAACACTCGCATGATCGCCACGTTCCTCAGGGCTCAGAAATAAATGAATCTCGACCCCTAGGGGATATCGGTGATGTTTTCCATCATGCGAATATTATCGCGTAATGTTTTTTTACTCGGGTCGAGTTGATGCGCGGTACGGGCGGCATCCAGCGACTCTGCGATATTTCCTTGCAGGGCTCGTATTTTTGATATGCCGGACCACGCGCTGGCACGGGACTGGTCGTTTTGCAGGAGTGATATCGCCCGG
>NW_027045021.1:0-16206 GCF_964019385.1 Sycon ciliatum | reverse complement strand
GTCCAGACACATCTGCTGACTGAAGGATGAAAACAAACCTTACAGTATGAGGTGGTTCGTTGTGAGGAGAGCCGCACCATACTCTAACATTTGGACGCGCTGCAACCTGTGTCTGGCCAAGAAGCCAGAGATTGCCTGGGCCGACAAGATCCGCTCCCTCAACAAGAGGTCAGAGCTTGTGTCCATGTGCCGTCATGAAAACAAGTTCTACCGCCGTAACTTTGTCCGCAAGGTCGCGTGAATCTAGCTGGTAGTCCCGCTGCCTATTTTGTGTGTCTGCAGCGACCAGACGTTCTATGAAGAGCAAAGTGCTTGATTTCCTTGCGGCGGCACCGGCAGAACTCTCCTATTCTGGCCAATTGGCCTCCCATCCGGGAGCGTCCAGTTGGCTGACTTGCCGGCCGATGAAGCGCCACGGATTCGCTCTGACCAAGAGTGAGTTCCGGGACGGCATTGCACTTCGGTATGGCTGGCCATTGACTGGTCTTCCCAGTAGCTGTGTCTGTGGGGCCAGGTTCGATCTCTGTCACGCATTATCTTGCCCAAAGAGTGGCTTTCCAACATTGCGCCACAATGAGGTACGTGACGTCACCGCCAGCATGCTCCGGAGAGTGGCCAATAACGTTGCGGTGGAGCCTCATCTTCAGCTGGTCACTGGTGAGCGATTTCGCCATCGGACGGCAATATCAACTGACCAGGCACGGCTTGACATTGTGGCAGGCGGGGTGTGGGGTGGACGGTTTGAACGCTGCTTTTTGGATGTAAGGGTATTCAACCCATATGCAGCTTCGAACCGGTCGGCCCACATCCAATCTGCCTTCAACAAGCACGAAGCTGAGAAGCGACGCCATTATGCTGAACGAGTACGAGAGGTGGAGATGTCGGGTTTCACTCCACCTGCCCTGGCAACAACTGGTGGTATGGGCCGTGCTGCTTCTGCATTCTATCGGTGGCTGGCCGTCCTTATGGATGAGCGTGGATCAGTTGGGTATCATACCCATATCTCGCTTATCCGGAGCCGGCTGGCCTTTGCTTTGCTGCGTGCTAACATCATGTGTTATAGTATATATGCAGGCATAGTGGGATGGTCTAAGACCATGATTGAGAAACAGAGGGTACCAGGTTCAAGTCCTGCTTGGAAGCGGAAGGAATTTTTCCAGCCGTGCTGCGACCCACAGTTTATTGGGAACTCGTGGCCTGGCAAGAGGGTAACATGGATGCAGCTAATGGGATTTCGGTCTTTGACCACTTGGTGGTGGGTGTGATCTACTCACCTCCCACCGTTTAGGCGCTGCATCTGCGCCTTGATCCTAGAGGGTGGTGGCGTTCCCACGGCGGATGCGGAAACTCGGCTTTCAGCCGAGTCTCACGCGAACCGTGATTTTTTATGGCTCGCTCATCATTTCCCTGGCATAGGGGGATGGATGACGCCTCTCCAGATGTTCCTGTTGCCGAAGCCCGCCTTGTTGGCAACTAGCTAACACGGGTAACGGATACTGACTGATCAACAGAGACTATCTTAAAAAATTAATGGAGTTGTCATTGTGTGCAGATTGTAAAGTTTCATTTTCTTTTTATTTACATTTTTTTATTTGTTTTGCTTTGCAGTTGTGGCCGCGGTCAGGCCAGTGAAATCATGTTCTGTGATTGCCCGTATAAGAGGCTTAAAAACATAAATTGTGTGTGTGCGTGTGTGTGTGTGTGCTGTGTGTGTGTGTATGTGTGTGTGCGTGTGTGTGAATGAGTGCGCGTGTGAGTGTGTGTGTGTGTTTGTGTGCATCCGTGAGAAAGAGAGTGCGTGTGGGTGATTGGCTAAGTGCGGATGCAAGTATGCGTGTCTTAGGTGTGAGAATGAACGGATGAGTATTGTGGGCGTACGCGCGTGTGTGTGTGTGTGTGTTTGTGGGTATGTGAGAGAGAGAGAGGGAATGTGTGTGTGAGATTTGGAGAATGAGTGTGTGTGTGGATACATGGTGTGTGAGATTTAGAGAATGTGTGTGTGTGAGAGATTTAGAGAATGTGTGTGTGTATGTCTGAGATTTAGAGAATGTGTGTGTGTGTATGTGTGAGATTTAGAGAATATGTGTGTGTGTGTATGTGTGAGATTTAGAGAATGTGTGTGTGTTTGTGTGAGATTTAGGGAATGTGTGTGTATGTGTGAGATTTAGAGAATGTGTGTGTGTGTATGTGTGAGATTTAGAGAATAGTTTCCAAAGTCCTAGAACGGGTAGTCCACACGAGACTCTGTAAGTTCCTCTCCGGAAATTCCTTGTTCCCCGCAAACCAGTTCGCATATCGCCCACTTCACTCCACAGAAGATGCCCTGACATTGGCTGTAGACAGATATTTGGAGGCAGCGGATCAGCAGCACCATACAGGTCTTGTACTTGTCGATATGAGCAAGGCTTTCGATAAGGTGAAACACCAAATTTTGGTTACAGATCTATTTCAGCTTGGTATTACCTCAACGGCGCTCAGTTGGTTCATGAGCTACCTAACTGACCGCCGTCAGCGAGTCGTCCTGAGCAATGGCAAGTCGTCCGCCCTCTCTCCCTGTGAGTGTGGTGTTCCTCAGGGAAGTGTTCTGGGTCCTCTTTTGTTCTCCATTTACACAATGGAAATAGAACAGATCACAGCTCCAGCCCACTAACAGCTGTTTGCTGATGATATCCTGCTAGACGCCATCAGTCAATCCGTCGAATTCTTGAATTTAACCCTCTCCCGTTCAGTCTCCAACCTGGCCAACTTTCTGGAAGAAAGAGGCTTAATACTAAATCCCTCCAAAACCCACGTTCTAGCCCTTCATGCGTCTCGCAGGCAGCCCTTGTTACTTAAGGGGGTTCGGGACAGTTAGGCCCAAAAATTTAATTTCAACATCAGCCCAATCTGACATCAGGTTTGAATAGGTACAGCCTTATATTTTCGCTTAGTAACATCAGTTTTTCAATTGCCTGAATAGGTCTTGCCAAAAACACAATTTTCCTTGATGACACAAAATGACACAAAATCCCAAAATTGATGAGAAATCGTCCATAACATCAGTTAGGACAGAAAATATGACATAACATTTTACAGACTGTTCGAGGTATTGACTTAGATGATATCAACACCGAAAAATGTACACTTTGGTTGACGATGAGATCCAGGTCGTCATTTCCTGGTGAAGAACAAAAAGACGCAAAAAAATGAAACTTTGAATATTTTTTGCAGCTTATTTTTGAGTTTGCCCCATATGTGGATACTTCAAACACGTTCTATAAGTGGGTTGGAACAGGTTTACCGTGGCGAAAATAGGGGTCACCGTGCATATTCTGGAGAAAAATCCAAAAAACTGTCAAAATTAGCCTAAAATTGGTAAATTCATGTATCTATATTGCTTGTACTTCTCTGCTGCTGCTTTGGTCATAACTTATTGGATTTTTGGCTGTTAGGTGTTGCATAAACTCACTAGAGCCCTCGGCGTTCAGAACAATACAAGGATGGAATAGCTGAACTAGTAAATTTGCCGGAAAACCCTGGGTGCACGCATTATTGATAGGTACTTTTCTCCATGATTACTCTCCTGTTGGCACTTGGTTGTGATACATGTACATGTAGCTATGATAGCGCTTAGCACTGCCCCATATCAAACTACAATGAAAGCTGACATGTTGGAACGAATCAGACAACATTGAGTCCTCTTGTTCTTCAACTATGCGAGCTAGAATGTGATCCCACACTGGCAAAAATGATGGTATTTTACGGTGCCGCACAAACCAGTGAAGCACTGTGCCACAGGGCGTTCCTTACAGTTGGGTTGCTGCTGGTTCTTCGCTAGGTGTTCAGCCACCACTAATATAATCTTCCTTGAGACTGTCACCCGCTTCTTACCTCCGACTTGCTCCTTCATCAGTCTGGAAATGGCTGGCTCACCACTTCGTTTGTAGGACAAGACAAAGTGCTTCATCACCAACCCACTGGCAGCTGCCCGCACTGCAACTGATTTAGAGAAGCACGTTGCTTGGACCAACGGTTGAAGGGTGGCCAGCCGCTTTTGCTGATGTTCTGCAAACTTCATCGCCGAACATGCTGATGCAAAAGTGACAGAGTGCTACAGGATACTGGCATCAGGGCGAGCTTCGACAATTTCAGCTAGGGCCGCAACATCCGCAACAGCATCATGAGCAGCGAACTCATTCCAACGATGAACTATAAATCAATCTGAGGCTGTAGCTTGGGAGCTCCGGTATCGCGGTTTAGGGATCAGAGTGTTCACCAATCACAAAAATGCACACCATCGACACACACATCCGTGCACACATACACACACACACACACGCACACACACATGCATGCTCTCACACGCAATAGAACACACGCGCGCGTACACACACACATACATTCACGCACGTGTGCGTACCCACCCACATGCATGTGCACACTCATGTGCATGAGTGGAGATGCCCGCATACACATGTAACACCAACATGCCCTGGGAGCGGTCATGCACGTGTGTATAGTATGTGTGCTAGGGCAAGTCTACATGAGCGCATATGCATGTGCATGTTCATACATGCGTATGGTGCACACATGCACAAACATGCAGGTCTATGCAAACACACAGACGCTCGCAGCCGCCGCGCATACAGTGTGCTCATACATTTCCATAGCCATAGGGTGGCAATGACTCCCAAATATCATGAGTAAATCTTATGAGATTGAAAAACGCACTTACCCAAAGCAGCTTTGGTGTTGCTTGTGGAAGCACGGGGCCAGGGTGTTGAGCAGTTACAGGGCTATCTGTATCTATAAAATTCTCCATCCCACACTGCTGACACGGAATGACAAGTACGCTGCCCAGGTCGTACCTCTTCTCTTCAACGCGATCAATGAGCGCCAGAGGTTTGCCACATCCAGGATTCTGGCACGCAGACAATCCCACAGCCAGATACCTGAGATGAACGATTCGTCGACCGTGAAGAGGGGCACTGAACGACCTCTTCGCGGGAGTCGAATCCAGTGGCGTTAGTGATGGAGATCGCCCTTTCCGTTTTTCAGGAACTCGATCGATCGTTTGAGTTTGCGAAGCGTCCCCCTCCTCGGCTTCTTGCATCGTCCAGTACGCAGAATGAGAGGCCGCGTCGTGGGTGACGGATTACTCTCCCGCGTCTTCATCTCCACGACACGTCGGTAGGAGAACCGAGCTATCCAAAAACCGCCAATGTCAAAACAAATCCGCAAGTCCACTAGTGCTAGTAGTGGCTGAGCTTCTTCCTCAAACCTTGTCTCGACTCGAGCACGCGCTGCGAAGTCATGGTCAAACTATTTTCTGTGCATGATCGCGTCCCATTTTTCCACTCCGAAAGGCATTATTTTTCAGAAAAAAATTCGGAAATCCAACATGGCGCTAACCGTCGCGAACCTCCTTAACATAGAATGCAATGGAAATCCCCTAGCTCAGACCACAAATGCTCGATATCTAGGTCTTCATCTCGACACCCAGCTTCGGTGGGAGACTCAAGTTGCAACTATTACCCGGAAGACCTCCCAGAAACTGACGGCGCTGCGAGCCATTCGCTCCTGCTTAACTGAGCAACAAGCCCTGCTATTTTACAGATCGTTAATACTACCGGACATGTTGTATGGATCTAATGCCTTCTTCTCGGTTCTCTCTGCGCACCAACGGCATCAGCTTTCGGTCCTCGACAAGCGATGTATCCGCTGCGTTGCCAACCAGCCATTCCCCTCCCAAACAGATCCCATCTACACCCGTCTAGGCCTCATCCCCATCATCCAAAACGCCCACTGTAAACTCCGCCTCCTCATGCTTCGTATCCACACCGCCAGAATTAGTAATCTCCTGTCCAAGCGCCTGCGTCGCCAGACTGAAGGCGTCACTCGGATCAACGATCCAAATGCGTATGTTGTCCCTGCCACGAGGCGAGTCTCTGGTGACTGTCGGCCGCTCGTTTCTGCTGTTAAAGGGGAACTCCACGAAAAAATGAAACTTTGATAGCCTGTAGAGTTTCGGGCGCTGAGTCGAATGGTCTTGGTCCGACGCCTCTACGACGAAGCGTTCTTGAGATATTTCACTTTGAAATTGCAAAAACGGGGGCCGCGCCCTGACGTCATGCGGCCATTTGGTTACATCATCACGGGCTGCCTACGTCATTGTGGCAAAGTCGTTTCTCTTCGCCAATCTACAAGCACTAATTTTAGTTGGTATTTCAAGGGAAGATGAGCGATTCCGAACATTCCTCTGTCTCCAGCAATGAAGGCAGTGATGCTGAGGCCAGTGAAGATGACCAACAGCCCACCGCCGCGTATGGTTGGGGCAGGGAGCCCAGATACTCTGCTGAGGAGCTGGCATCGCGTGTAGTAAATGTTGAGGAAGAAGATGCCTCAGCAGCTGCGTCCGACATGATTGAGGAGGAGTACGCTTGGCCACCAGTATCGCGAGTGGGAAACACCGACTGGTGCGAGTGTGGACAAAAGTGTACGGCCATGCCCAACCGCTTGGAATGCCTTTGTTGCCAAGATGCAGCCGTCACTGTTGAGTTGGTGAGACGGTACGACGTCTCTTGCATTACTGACCTGGCAGATTACGATATCGTAATCTTGCACCGAGGTGTGCTGACTACTGCTCTACGAGGTTACTTCGACATGCGAAAGCAACCCATGCCTGTGACGGAAGAACCTGACAACAGGTAAGCCTCAGGTGTGCATGTGTGTCTTGACTTGTCCCGTGTGAGGATCGCGATACGCGTACTTTTTTGTGTTGTTATTTTTATTGTTTTGAGGCATCGCATGAAAAACACATTGTACTACTACTATAGTCACTAGTACCACAAGTTTCACGTGTGACCAAGAACAGTTTCATGTTCCCTTGGATTTGGACATGTACAAGCCCTGCAAAGAATGGTTTTTGTTCTGTTGGGGAAGAGAGCACTGCACAGAGTTTATAGGCACACCGCACACATTTGATTATACCTGGACGGCACATTTATCAATTCTCAAAAACCCGAAATGAGCAGATTCCCGCCATGTAAATGAACAGCTGGACTTTGCCTTTAATTATGGACTAGGGATTGAGTGCTCACAGCCGTGGAAGATCACATATACAACTCTGTGCGCAAATCAGTACTATACATGTACCATGGCTTGCAGCAATAGCAGCAGCATACAAGTATACACCAAAATTAATGCGTAAATTCTGCCGGGAGAGTCACTTGGTAATGGGCAGAATTAGAATCTGTACAGTCATTCTGACGAAGAAATCTACATGTATGTTATTGAATGCACCCAAATGAGTGTCCAACCCCAGATAATTGGACGTCAATTTAAAATCAACAAGTGAAATTCTACGATTCTACTTCATTTCGCTTACGGGAAACGCGTCGCGAAAAAGTCGGTCTGAGAAAGCCGTCGCGTGACGGTCGCCGATGGCTTTCCCGTTCGCGACATGAAGTATGAATCGGCCTATAGGTGCACTGATAGTGCAGGCGGGTAAATGTACATGCAACACAAGGGATATGTACATGAAGAGTAAAGGGGAAGTTGACTATAATTATTGCACAGTAGTGTGGTATGTGTCCGAGCACTCAACATACACACTCAATATGAAATCCTATGCTTGTGCAGATCTCTACGCTATGCGGCATACAGGCAGTACACATTGTATGTACATGGAAAGCTGGGCAAGCACGTTCGTTGTTGAATTCCAGCCTGCGTTGTCAACACCATCAGGCAAAGATATCCTAATCCTGCAGGTGAGAGAGTAACGGATACACAGAATAGATACTCCACTTGCATTACTTATGCTTACTAGGAACACATTTTTCCCAGAAAGCATCTGGGCGCAAGAATCTCTCCGTGTGCGGCCGTCTGTCTTTATTATTATCAACTTGGGCTGTTTTCCCTTTCTTGTTCTCACATCAGGTGTTCCTTATCAAGGTTTCAATGAGGCAAGCGAAGACATTGCACAGTGGCCAGAAAACTAATACATCCCGTAAGTACTGATGACTAATAGGAATGATGTTCATTCACTGCAAGGTATGATTTTTGGAGTGTATTGTATGTCCATTTTGCATCTACAATTTTAAACCGATGACAGTAGTGACAGCATATACAGGCAGTATTGCTCACCTTAGGCTTTTTTCTTTTCCAATGTAGATGTCAACTTCGCCACCACCTCAGCCTTCTCAGGAGGGTTCCGCCTGGAAATCGGCAGGGAGACGCGCTTCTCCAAGGCAGGGACATCAAGCTCGCCATGTGCAACCGCCACAACGTCACACATGAGTTTGTCCACGTACGCATAGCTCTTTCTGTCATATATCTCTTTGGCCACGTAATCTCCTTTGTGCCTTGAGAATTGAACCTTGTACCTTCCTTCCCCGGTCTTTTTGGCTTTGCTGTGGTGACGGTTGACATTGAAGTTGCGGTCAAGTGCCGCGAGCTGTGTGCGTCCAATCATGCCCAGAATTGAGAAGTGAATGCGTTTGGGAATGTACTTGGTCATGACGCTATGATATACCTGCATGGGAAAGAGAATGTGGAGAAAACATACTTGCTTTAGAATACACTGCTGTATGAGGTAATGGGCTGGCAGTACCCAAACTGGAGTGAGACCAAGCAAGCTTGATCAAGGAACACACAGTAACAATAGACTGAAAGTGATAATTATACAATTATGTTGAAACCTCTCACCTCCAAACTTCCGGTGTGGCAAAATTTGGTCAACTTGTCCATGTCTTTGAGGAGTTTCTTGTCCAAAAGGATGCCTTTTAATGCTTTGTAAGGTTCTGAATCTATGCACAAAGGAGTAGCCAGAGGATACAAATATAGAATGCAGAACCTCTGGTGATAGTATAACAGCTTCATGATAGTCAATGATAGCAGCCTGACACGTCAACACAACAGTAAACAGTTTTAAAAAACGCGTATGCACTGCGCTAAAGCAATACACTTGGACAGGGCGCCCCCTGGGCCATGGCAGGTAAACACATGTAAGAAATTCTGCTGTGAAATTACCTACCAGCTTTGATCCATTTGATGGCTCGTTCGTCTTCGCCGCTCAATGCAGAATGTGCACAAGTGCTGCACAGCTGCCCTCCCGTCCATGCATGGGTGTTGCAGACGTGGTACAGCACTGACTGCCAACGTTCTTTCAGCAAGTCGACACTGCCGTCACAGTTACTACAACACCACCAGAAGTGGCTAACAACAACGCATTTTCTCCCTGGTCCAAGCGGCTCGTATGACGGGAAGAATGGTCGACTTCTGGTGGCGGAAGAACAGGCTATGCCCAATGAAGGCCAGTTTGAGAAATTCCGCGAACGACGCAAACTTCTCGTAGCAGCCACCACTAAAGATGATTGCAGCTGCGATTAGGAGATTAGCTGAACATAGAAAAGAAATAAGTAAAAGCAGTGATTGGAGCCGATATGTCAGGGACTTGAAGGACATGTTCTCTGAAACAGAAAAGTGAGGTTGAAATTTGTAGCCATCTAAACCATAAACCATAAACCACTGCGTGAACGTAAGAACCATTCCATGCACTTACCGATAGGCTGTTGGCGCTTCACTAACTCTTGAGAGTGCCAAGTCTGTGTGCAACCGTTCGCGCAGGTGGTATGGACGGTTAGCATAGAGCCATGCACAGCTTCCTTCTTCTCTAGAATTTGGGAGCCACATGCAAGGCAGCGACATAGCAGTCGATTTAACGATGACTTCGACACTAGGTACATCTCACTAGTGCCGTCGTCCATGGGGTCGTCATCATCATCATCCTCATCATCATCCTCATCATAAGACTCAGTGTCACTGAGCGTGGAGTCACTCTCACCAGATGCAGTAGATGGGCTGATGAAAAGATGGGGATACATAGCCGGCTTTGTTGGAGTCTTCTGCACGTCTGCCCTAGAAGACATACATAAGCAGACAGAGATAGAAGTCGCGGATTGGATGGATGATATTACTCCCCGACAGTTTTGCCCAAGACAAATCATGGTAGCTTCAGAACATCGCGTTCTTATTGCACTGCAAGTCACGACTTCTAAAATGTTTCAGCCTAAAGCCTAAAGCGTACATGGCAGTCACTTTTAGAGCCACAAACAGATACAACAATATTCCACTCCTGTCCCTTACTTCGCAGGAGACGGTTGCATGAATTTCGGTGTAGCCGGTGATAGAGCTTCAAGCCTGTCCACGTGTCTGCAGCATGGGAGTGTGCACAGGAAATAGAAAGTACACTAAGGACGACAGTTTTCCTACCCTGATAGTTGTTCTCAATTACGTTGGGACTATTATCGCTATTCAGATTCTAGCAACTGTACTGAGTGGTACGATATTCATGCAACCACGCCTAAAACAGTAACCGCTATAGACAGAGATATATGCACACAATCAACTTACTCTGGTTCAGTTTGGCAGGATTGGTCGGACATTTCCTTGTGCATGCTGCCTGCGCATCGCAAGCAAACATTTCTGTACCCTTCGTACTTGCTCGGGGGGTCGTGTGTTTGTGTTGCAGTTGATGAGAACGAAGGGTTTACAGTTTGCGTACCAACGTTAGTGCGAGTACATGTACATGGCTCATCGACCTCGACCTCAAGTTCATCGACCTCGACCTCAGGTTCATCGACCTCAGGTTCATCGACCTCGACCTCAGGTTCATCGACCTCAGGTTCATCGACCTCAGGTTCATCGACCTCAGCTGCAATAACTGTTGGAGTTGATGGCAATGCAATCTGAGGATATACAGGTAACATTGATGAGAACGAACAAACAGTAGAGTCGCAGCATGAGGACTACATCCAACATCAGACCCAGAAAATTTCAAAAGTTGCATGGCACGTACCTCCTGCTTACTCAGTTGCAGTTTGTTGAATTTCCGCTTCGCTGGAGGCTCACGATCCGGAAAAACTGAGGGCACTGCTCCATGGGTGAGTGTCTTCCTGGACGGAGTATTCATCAACTCGGCTCTCAAGTCCCTCTGTATCGCGAAATCCTCTTTGCAGAAATGCAGGGAACAAACGTAGCTAGTGCTGCGAAAATCCGCTGGCAAGTTCTCCCGACGTATAGCAACATCCCAGCGCTTTGCCAGGTCGTCATGCTTGGGAAATCTGTGAAAACTAACCCCAGGAGGATGATTTGCTCTACTGGAACAACCGACCACACAACAATTCGGCATCACGGTAGTTCAGGTGAAATGGCAAACTTTCCTAAGCAGGAAGGGAAGTTGCACATGACAAAAAGAAAGTGCGATCCCAAACCCTGCTAGTTTCGCACCTTGCCACAATGACGTCACACATACATTGGTATAGGGGCGTGTCTAAAATTGAAATATCTCAAGAACGCTTCGTAGTAGAGGCGTCGGACCAAGACCATTCGACTCAGCGCCCGAAACTCTACAGGCTATCAAATTTTCATTTTTTCGTGGAGTTCCCCTTTAAATTATGGAACGCCTTGCCCCAAGAGTTCAAGTCCCTCGCCTGCCATAGATCATTCAAGAGACTTTTAAAGGTTTATTTTTATGGTTAGCCAGCATCTAGGCTTGGACTTGGAGTCGTGACTCAACTGTGACTCAACTGTGCTTTCTTCTTCTTTCTTTTTCTTTTTTTCCCTTTCTCTTTTTCTTTTTGAGTATTTGCAGTCTGTGTTTTCTGTGTTTTTCTCTCTTTCGTGGAGGCTTGCTTGTTGTATCCTTGGCTCTCGGCCGTTACTTTATCGCCATCATAATATTGGGCACCATTGCCCGTTTGGTCTGCGATACAAAATAAAATTTTAACAACAACAACAACATGTGTGCGTGCGTGTGTTAGGCACCGGCGGATTATGCCGGCATAATTATTGACATTATTTGGTGGTTGAAAATTTGGAGCATAATTTGGCATCCTTTCGGAGGTAGTAGCATAACTACTTCGGATTGTACTCCAGTTCTACAGTAGTTGTAGTATGTAGGCTACACTATTGTGTTCAATGCACATGAGTAGTGCTGGTGGTCTGCATGCTACTCAGTAAAGGGTTCGGAGGTCATGCAGATAGTGTTTTCAATGACAAGCAGGGTAGAAATCATAGCAATACATTATTGTATGCTCGAACTCGTCTCCTTCAAATTTCTTTCTCTCATTCTTACATTGATACAGTACATATGTACATGTAGCAGAAGATGCCAGGTGAATCTGCCTTTATCGGGGAACGAGACATTGACGGGTAGTCGGCACAACGCTGCATGCAGTCGTGTAGGTGTACGTTCTGCATGTTACGAAGTCATGACCTCTCAGTCTGGATTTTAGCAGCCATGACTGCGCAGCCGGGACGGATATACAATGTAGCTCAAATAATTTTAACAAATTGAGGTATTATTTCAAATGGTGAACGGTACTATTCGGCCCATAAAATGTAAAGAACTTCTCCTCTCCTCTCTCCATGCGCTCTCACAGCCGACTCACTGCTACCCTCGGTAGCCACACCAACCAAGGAAGGGTTGCAGGTAGATACTGAAATTCCTCCTGACAGCTGTTTCATCCTATTCAATATCACCTTCTCTGATGAGCCTTATGAAGGCGAAACAGCTGTCAGGAGGATACCTGCAACCCTTCCTTGGGATTAATCAAGCCACATATCTGCAACGTCACGAGGGTGCTGGCAAAAGTCCTGCTACACGGCGGCGGGCATCGCCCGCCACCGTGCAGCCCAATATGTGGCTAAAAAACGTGATTTTTTGGACTTGGAGCTAAATTCTGCACACTTTCGCGTCTTTCCATGATACGACAAGTTGCGCACGGTCTGCCAACATTCAAATACAGTGCTGCCAAGAAATGACAGCGTGCAACAAAAAAATTCTTTCCTTGCAAGGCCACATTTTCGGCCATAACTCTTGAACGGCTGGTCGGATCGAGACAAACTTGTAGTTGACGTTGATTTAGTGACTTTGGCAAGATTGAGTCGTGTCAAGAAGTCAGGTAGGATTCAGTACTAGGCAGTAGTGGAACGTGAGTGGTAGTCTTTGCCGATTTTGAGGGTATCCTGGATTTGGTTTGCAGCGCTGTGAAAATGGCTTGCTGTGGAGGTCCCAGCACTGGATGTTGTATCAAAGGTACGACCTCGTAGCACGCCTAAACCTAAGAAAATTCAAAATTGAATTGGGTCTGTGGGAGTCTGTGAGAAAACGCCCACTCGTTAGCCCTTTCCTTTTTTAAAATATTTATCTGGCCGGCCTCTTGTACGGGCAGAAAAATCACAATGGTGCAATAAAAACATGGACCATACCAGAAACGCAATGATGACGAGGCATAAGCAAGTGTCTAGTGCGGTATGGCAGCATCCGAGACAGCGAGTCGAGCGGATGACTCAGCCACCTCCGGGTGCGAATACAGCCGTCGTGCACCACGCAGGCAAGCCACGCCGGCACGAAGAAGGGCAAAGCTGAACCTTGTTGTTGTTGTATACTTCATTTATAGTGGAAATCAAAACAGGCAAAATGCCTAATAACATTGGACCCACTGTGAATAACATGTTAAAGGATATTGTGGAAAAAAAGTAGATACAAGAGAAAAAGAGAAAGGAAAATGACGGAAGGTTGGTTGCAACGAACAGATATCAATCCAGTAAGCATTGGAAAACCTATGTCGCTGATAATATATACTGCAAGGCTTGAGATTTAAAATCCAAATACCTATTTGAACATTTTGCTGCTGGTGGCAATCTATTCCACATAATGGCTCCAGCGTGCGTTAGGCGCTTAGCAGAACGAGCAGTGCTAGCAGGTGGGACCACAAGCAAGTTGCTTTGGCCTCCCCGAGTACGAGTTGAGGGCACGACAGCAAAAAAGGACTCAAACAGGGTGCTACATGCATCATGCAAACATCGCCAGATGAAACAAAAACATATTCAAGTGCACAGAAACCTGTAGATCACATACATGCATTCGATTTAGAAGGGGAGCAGTACTGGTCCACGGTGGCGACTTGCAGACTGCCCGAGCGGCACGTTTGAACAGCCTATGTAGCCGTTGTTCCTGGGCAACTGTCAAATACGGGTAGTAACTAATAGAAGCATACAAAAATTCAGGCAAAACGATAGATCTGAAGTAGGTGAGTCGGCATGGATACGGCAGCGAGGAAGCATGTCGCAGCAGGACAGCAATTTTGCCGGCAACACGACGAGCAACATGGTCCACCATTGTGGTCCAACTCATGTCCGAGTCAAAATGCAGGCCAAGGTATTTGGCAGATGTGACTACTGGTAGGACTTGTGAATTGCTGCAGCGGATCCATGCCATCACTGCAGAGTATGGCTCACCAGATTTGTCGGAGACCATGCAGCTATCTCTTGAGGGAGAGCGGCAGCAGCTCGACCAGTACCACCGGTTGCTGCGAAAACCACGGGGATGAAGGTTCCGCGCTCGACCTCCTTGACGCGCTGTTCGTATCGCCTCCGTTTTTCATGTTCATGACGCTGGTAGCAAGCGGTGATGGAAGAGGATCGATTTGAGGGAGAAAAGGGATTGAAAACCCAAAATATCGAGAAAGACTCTCTCAAATCGACCTCCCCAAACACCACTCGCCGCAACGTCAAGTCGAGCCTGGTCTTCTGTGGAGGCAGTCTTGTAGCGGAGCTGCTCACCAAAGAGCGGTTGCAAGTGTGGCTCGATGGCGACACTATTGGCGACACGTTTCAATAGCGAGGGAGTGATGTCCCGCACCTCATTGTGTCGAAGTGACGGGAAAACTCCAGTGCTGCATGTCAGGGCATGGGCTACTGTGAAACTGGCTCCACAGACATAGGTTGACGGTAAGCGAGAAGGCCGCCAGCCATAGCGCAGTGCCAAACCATCACGGAACTCGCTTTTGGATAGCACAAATCCATGACGGGATAGCGGACGACAAGCGAGCCAGCTGGAGGCGCCAGACTCACTTGCCAACTGAATCGTGTGCTGCAAAGTGGGCGATGCGTCGGCAGCGAAGCACGGATGTCGGTCTTCGCTTTCTGGCGGTGATCTACACGCTGTGAGGCTTTGGCTGAGGCAACGCTGGCAAGAGCTTCCGTCACACTGAAATCTTGGTCGAGGATGTTGGTGGTGAGCGCCGCTGTGATTGCGCGGGATGAGGCGTATTGGGTTGTCAGAGATGTTGGATTGACGATGCCCAGGCCACCATCCCGGCAAGGGAAAGCAAACAGCCGTCGCAGCTCCAGACTGACTTCTTCTCCAGTCAGGGCTGGCAGCAGCTTGCTAACAATGGCGTGTTCCAATTGATCAAGACCACTGGACGCATCCGGCAGGACACGATACAAGAATGTCCAGCGGCATGAGAGAGCACGAACAAAAGTAGTGTACGCTGCCTGGGGCTGGGTACGAGCGAAAGATTAGAGTGTCTCAATCTGCTTGCACCATTCATTGGCCTTCTCCTGGATGTATCCGTGGATGTAGTCGGGCGTGCCAATAGCGGAACCCAGGTAGCGGTTGCCGTCAGATGTTACTTGGATGCCAGTATACTTACCACGAGGCCGAGTGATCCAAAATGGTGGACACCGGAATGTGCAGCTGCTATGAGGGAAAAGGACAAACGCTGGCGTTCCTGGAGAAAACACCCGAACGATCTTTCACTCAAACAAGCTTTCCTCCGCTCCGTTACCACAGCCGTCAACATCCTAAGGCGATCCCAGGAAGCTAAAGAGGCCAGTATCCGTCACAACCTGTCCACGGGCTCACTCAAGGACAAAGAATGGTGGACCAAGTTAAAGTATGCTAGTGGGGACGGACGTAACACCGACATTCCCCTCATTGTTGATTCGGACGGACGGAAGTTGGCAACAAACCATGAGAAATCGGAGGCCTTTGCCAACTTTTCCAGGAAGTGCAGTGTCACTGGCGGAGGATCTTACTTCTGACGATTTACCTGGCAGTGTTGCAACCGGAGCACCGGCACTCGCAGCCGTTCATTTTCGCCCCGCCACTGTTACCGTCTGCTAGCGCGACTCGACATATCAAAGGCGACTGCTCCTGACGGTATTTCAGCCCGGGTCCTGAAGGAGTGTGCCAAAGACCTTTCGAAGCCTTTGTCCCAGCTATTCGCCCTCTGTTTCAGGTGCGGGAGTTCAACCAGAATCTTGCAAGACAGCTAACGTGGTGCCGATCCACAAACGGTCCTCGCGCTCTGTTCTGAAGAACTACCGCCCAGTCTCCGTTATTATGCATAATGTCCAAAGTAATGGAAACTATTG
>NW_027045020.1:0-5523 GCF_964019385.1 Sycon ciliatum | reverse complement strand
AAGGTGACAGCCTAGACGAATTCTCACTTGGCTGGCAGCTTGGTTTTCCCGCCTTTTTTCCCAAGCTGATGAGCTCATTGGCCCCATCAGTGCAGGGCAAGCGACTGGGAAGGCCAGGAGCGCAGTTTTTTGATAAATAACGTTAACTACAGCCGGCTCATGCTGACCCGGCTGCCTGCTTGGTATTTACTGCGGCCTAAAAACCCGGCCGCAGCATGCTTGGCTGTTATCGGCGCTGGCCTCTTGGTATCAGCGCCTCGCGTCGGGCCCGGCCGTGTACCACGCCGGCCGCTGCCCTTGGACTTTGTGAGGATAGAGGGCGGCACGACAAGCTTGGATCGCTCATATCGGCGCCAACCGCGCCTCGCGTCGGGTCGTTGTTGATTCCTCGCCTCACGACCCTTGGACTTTCTTAGGGGAGTGGGCGGTGCGTCATGCTTGGATCGCTCATATCGGCGCCAACCGCGCCTCGCTCCGGGTCGTTGTTGACTCCTCGTCCCACGACCCTTGGACTTTGGGAGGGGAGTGGGCGGTACGACAGGCTTGGTTCCTATTGTATCGGCGCCAACCGCGCCTCGCGTCGGGTCGTTGTTGATTCCTCGCCTCACGACCCTTGGACTTTCTGAGGGAGGGAGGCGGTGCGTCATGCTTGGTTCCTACTATATCGGCGCCAACCGCGCCTCGGCTTCGGGCCTTGTGGTCTCCTCGTCCCAGGCCCTTGGACTTTTTGAGGTAAGACGGCGGTGCGACAAGCTTGGTTCGACCGTATCGGCGCCAACCGCGCCTCGCGTCGGGTCGTTGTTGATTCCTCGCCTCACGACCCTTGGACTTTCAGAGGTAAGAAGGCGGTGCGTCAAGCTTGGGTCGCTCGTATCGGCGCCAACCGCGCCTCGCCCGGGTCGTTGTTGATTCCTCGCCTCACGACCCTATATTACCTGCGTGTCGTTGTTTGGTCCGGCACGCTGGTAGGGTGGCTTGGTTCTACAGGCTAGGCTCAAGGTAGCTTGGTTCTATAGACTTGGCTTAGGTCCATGTTTTCTAACCTTCGTTCTTAGAGCCTGCTGCCTACTCTGTCCTAGGTCCAGGTTTTCTAACCTGTTCTGACTGCCTTTGCCCCCTCCAGCCCTGAAGCCGGCTGGCTGCTACCTTAGGTCCAGGTTTTCTAGCCTGTTCTGATTGCCTTTGTCCCCCCTAGCCCTGGCTACCGGCTTTGTAGCCTGCTGCCGCCCTTGAGCACTGTTGGCGTAGGTCCAGGTTTTCTAACTTACGGCCTTAGAGCCTGCTGTAACCACCTGGTGCCCTGGCTGCCGGCTTTGTAGCCTGCTCTGTTCTAGGTCCAGGTGTTCTAGGTCCAGGTTTTCTAACCATTGTTCTTAGAGCCTGCTGCCGCCTTTGTAGCCTGCTTTGAGTACTTTGGGCAAGTGGTAGCCGGCAGCCCTGAAGGCTGTGGACATTGGGTCACTCTGTTCTAGGTCCATGTTTTCTAACCGTCGAGGTGGTGAAGATTCGGCTCGATTAATCGGCGCAGGTTGCGCTATGGTGGGGTGCGCAGGCAGTGGGGCAGGTACCGGCACTCTTTGGGTCTTTTGGCTGTGGCTAGTGCAGGGACGGTTTTTCGTCTCTTCCGGCAGCTCTGTGAGGTGGTCAGAGGCAGTGGGTGCAAAGCCAAGCTGATTACAGGAGGATGCCCAAGGCTGGCTGCCGGCTTTGTAGCCTGCTTTGAGTACTCTGTTCTAGGTCCATGTTTTCTAACCTTCGGTTTTAGGGCCTGCCGGCAAGGTTGCTGGCTTGAGATGAGTAGATAGAGAGAGTGAGCTTGTCTCTAGGGGCAGACTTAGCCCTGGAAGCCAAAGAAGGGAACCCTCCAAAAGGCCCTGTATGTAATCACCCAAAGAGAAGGAAACCGGCGAGGGAAAGGCTGCCAAAAGCGGGCCAAAATGCCAAATGCCTCAGGGCTGCAGGAAGACAGAGTAGAAGAAGTAAGCCCATGGGTAACCGCCAAGGTAGAGGCAGAGGATGCAAAGCCAAGCTGATTACAGGGGGACTCCCAAGGGTGGAAGCCCAACTGAGCAGACTTAGCCCCGGAAGTCAACAGAACCCTCCAAAGAGGGGTAGGTATGCCAGAGAGGAATAGTAGCCCTCCGCAGCTGCACAAGCCAACTAGTCAAGGGGCCTACAAAGGCACCCACGACACCCAGTGGCTAGGAAAGGTGCAACCGTAAGCCCCGTGGCGGAAGGAGAAGGTAGCCCAGAAGTACTCTCAGCCCTGCCCACAGCCTCGAAGGAAGGGTAATCCAGTGACAAGCTCACTCTCTCGATCAACAGAGGTTCTGGCGCCCACAGTCTCGAAGGGAAAGTAGCCCAGCCAAAGAGACAAGCGATGTTCAAAGTGGATAGAGAGGAAGCCGCCAGCCGGAAGGGAGAACGAGCCTGCCGAGAGGCCCCTGCAGAATTAAGCCAGAAAAAGCACCCCACTGCTACTGCCCCCAGAGAGAGAAGACCAAAGAGACGCCAAAGGCCGGAGGGGGGGACAGAGGGAATCAGAAGAAAGCCCACAGACCCAAGGAAAGCTCACTTGCGGAACCCCCATGCAGAGGAGGCTTAGTCCAGCTAAGTCAGCCCTCAGCCAAAGAGCTACGACAACAGAGAGAAAGAGGTAAACCCATCAGTACTAGGCTGAGAAGAAGGGAGGAACCTCAAGCAGGCAGAGAGTTAAGAGAACTCAAGGGCACCAGCCAAGTCAAAAAGGAAAAGGGCCTGCCGCCAGCACCCAAGAGAACAGGCTAACAGAGTACGGTGATGAAGAAGAAGGAAGGGAGACTAGTAGCAGCCAACAAAGCTGGAAGGGGTAACAGAGAGAGGAGGTTCACCAGCCAAAGAAGGTTGCGGATACCCAGCCCCAAAAGACCCCTCTGCCAGAAGTAAGCGTCACCAGACGAAAGGCCCAAAAAGAAGGAAACCGGCGAGGGAAGGGCTGCCAAAGGCGCTAGAAAAAGAGGTGAAGGCCCAACAGTGCTAGGCGGAGAAGAGGGGGCTAACCAGCCCAAGAAGGGTGGCCCACTGTATCTGCAGAAGGCAAAGAGCTCAGAACCGCCGAACAAAACGAAAAGCCATCCCTGCTAGCCACAGCCAAGGGGCAAGAGTCAGATAAGAAGCCCTATAACCCTGAGGCCCAAAGCTTAAAGGAGGCACCTCCAAGGGGACAAAAGCAGTCAGAGGGCTAAGAAAACATGGACCTACGCCAACAGCAGCAGGTGGGGAAAGCCTTCAGGCTTCTCCTAGCGGGAGAGGTTCAACGACGAGGAAAGCCAATATGGCTTCTCCCAGCGGGTGGCCAAAGCAGGCTACAAAGGTGGCAGTCAGGGCGGAGAACTCAAGGGCACCGGCAGGTTAGAAAACATGGACCTAAGGCGGCAGCAGGCCAAGAAAGCTCAAGGGCACCAGCTGGTTAGAAAACCTGGACCTGAGGTAGCAGGTTGCAAAGGCGGCAGCAGGCCAAGAGAAGTCAAGGGCACCAGCTGGTTAGAAAACCTGGACCTAAGGCAGCAGGCTGCAAAGGCGGCAGTAAGCTAAGACCACTCAAGGGCACCAGCTGGTTAGAAAACATGGACCTAGAACAGAGTAGGCGGCGACCTTGCCGGCAGCCCCAAAGGAACGCAGGCTCTAAGGCCGTAAGTTAGAAAACCTGGACCTACGCCGACAGTACTCAAGGGCGGCAGCAGGCTACAAAGGAGGAGAAAACCTGGACCTAGAACAGCAGGCTACAAAGGCGGCAGCAGGCTAGAAAACATGGACCTAGGCCCAAGGAACGACAAGCCCAGCCTGTAGAAAACCTGGACCTAGAACAGCAGGCTTTAAGAACGCAGGTTAGAAAACATGGACCTAAGCCAAGCCTGTAGAACCAAGCTACGACAAGCCAAGCTACCTTGAACCAAGTTACCGTACCAGCGGGCCGGACCAAACAACGACCCGCAGGTAATAAAGGGCCGTGGAACGGGCAATCCACAACGGCCCGGGCGAGGCGCGGTTGGCGCCGATACGAGCGACCCAAGCATGTCGTACCGCCCTCTAACTTCAGAAAGTCCAAGGGCCTGAGGCGGGGAGACCACAAGGCCCGAAGCCGAGGCGCGGTTGGCGCCGATATAGTAAGAACCAAGTTTGTCGTACCGCCCACTCCCCTAACAAAGTCCAAGGGTCGTGGGACGAGGAATCCACAACGACCCGAAGCCGAGGCGCGGTTGGCGCCGATATATGAAGAACCAAGCTTGACGCACCGCCTTCTTACCTCACAAAGTCCAAGGGCCTGGGACGAGGAGACCACAAGGCCCGAAGCCGAGGCGCGGTTGGCGCCGATACATGAGGAACCAAGCGTGACGCACCGCCGTCTTACCTCAGAAAGTCCAAGGGTCGTGAGGCGAGGAATCAACAACGACCCGACGCGAGGCGCGGTTGGCGCCGATATGAGCGACCCAAGCATGTCGCACCGCCCACTCCCCTAAAAAAGTCCAAGGGTCGTGAGGCGAGGAATCAACAACGACCCGACGCGAGGCGCGGTTGGCGCCGATACGAGCGACCCAAGCGTGACGCACCGCCTCCCTCCCTAATAAAGTCCAAGGGTCGTGAGGCGAGGAATCAACAACGACCCGACGCGAGGCGCGGTTGGCGCCGATATGAGCGACCCAAGCATGACGCACCGCCGTCTTTCTTTAGAAAGTCCAAGGGCGCCGGCGGCGTGTGACACGCCGGGCCCGACGCGAGGCGCTGATGCCAAGGGGCCAGCGCCGCCTGGAGCCAAGCATTCTGCGGCCGGGTTTTTAGGCCGCAGCCAAGCCAAGTAGACAAACCAAGCGGCCAGAGTTCAAGGGGTTATCTATCAAAAAACTGCGCTCCTGGCCTTCCCAGTCGCTTGCCCTGCGCTGATGGGGCCACTAAGCTCATCAGCTTGGGAAAAAAGGTAGGGCAAAAACCAAGCTGCCAGCAGGGTTAAAAGTTGTTCCTGCTGGCTAAGTCGTTTTTTTTTTTTTTTTTTTTTTTTTTTTTTTTTTTTTTTTTTTTTTTTTTTTTTTTTTTTTTTTTTTTTTTTGAAGGAAGTAAGCCTCTTGTACGGGCAAAGCAAAATAAAAAGAAGAAGAGAAGAAAAACTAAACTAAAAGGAAGAAAACTAAACTAAAAAGGAGCACCCATTTTGTTAAGCCAGGGGCTGGCTCACGCCTGGCATGAAAATGATAGATTGAGAACTAAAGAAATTTAACATGATGACAACTGTCTAGCTGACCACCAGCTGTGCCTCTGCTCGGACCAGGTCGACAGGGGCATGGTCAAAGTGACGGCGGCGAATTGAGCGTGATCCACGGACACAGCGAATAGCAGACCTGGCTAGCGAAAAGCTTAGCATGCATCTGAGCCAACACACCATCTGGCTGTACGGCGCATGCCTCTTCACGGCTAAAGCACTTGCCAGCCTCTTCACCGTGATGGCAGCTTCGTGGCCCATCCCCCCACAGGAAGAGAAGACCAGAGGGG
>NW_027045019.1:12500-15979 GCF_964019385.1 Sycon ciliatum | reverse complement strand
CTGCCACTGCCACTGCCACTGCCACTGCCACTGCCACTGCCACTGCCACTGCCACTGCACTGCCACTGCCACTGCCACTGCCACTGCCACTGCCACTGCCACTGCCCACTGCCACTGCCACTGCCACTGCCACTGCCACTGCCACTGCCACTGCCACTGCCACTGCCACTGCCACTGCCACTGCCACTGCCACTGCCACTGCCACTGCCACTGCCACTGCCACTGCCACTGCCACTGCCACTGCCACTGCCACTGCCACTGCCACTGCCACTGCCACTGCCACTGCCACTGCCACTGCCACTGCCACTGCCACTGCCACTGCCACTGCCACTGCCACTGCCACTGCCACTGCCACTGCCACTGCCACTGCCACTGCCACTGCCACTGCCACTGCCAGCATGTCGGTATCCACTGCCACTGCACTGCCACTGCCACTGCCACTGCCACTGCCACTGCCACTGCCACTGCCACTGCCACTGCCACTGCCACTGCCACTGCCACTGCCACTGCCACTGCCACTGCCACTGCCACTGCCACTGCCACTGCCACTGCCACTGCCACTGCCACTGCACTGCCACTGCCACTGCCACTGCCACTGCCACTGCCACTGCCACTGCCACTGCACTGCCACTGCCACTGCCACTGCCACTGCCACTGCCACTGCCACTGCCACTGCCACTGCCACTGCCACTGCCACTGCCACTGCCACTGCCACTGCCACTGCCACTGCCACTGCCACTGCCACTGCCACTGCCACTGCCACTGCCACTGCCACTGCCACTGCCACTGCCACTGCCACTGCCACTGCCACTGCCACTGCCACTGCCACTGCCACTGCCACTGCCACTGCCACTGCCACTGCCACTGCCACTGCCACTGCCACTGCCACTGCCACTGCCACTGCCACTGCCACTGCCACTGCCACTGCCACTGCCACTGCCACTGCCACTGCCACTGCCACTGCCACTGCCACTGCCACTGCCACTGCCACTGCCACTGCCACTGCCACTGCCACTGCCACTGCCACTGCCACTGCCACTGCCACTGCCACTGCCACTGCCACTGCCACTGCCACTGCCACTGCCACTGCCACTGCCACTGCCACTGCCACTGCCACTGCCACTGCCACTGCCACTGCCACTGCCACTGCCACTGCCACTGCCACTGCCACTGCCACTGCCACTGCCACTGCCACTGCCACTGCCACTGCCACTGCCACTGCCACTGCCACTGCCACTGCCACTGCCACTGCCACTGCCACTGCCACTGCCACTGCCACTGCCACTGCCACTGCCACTGCCACTGCCACTGCCACTGCCACTGCCACTGCCACTGCCACTGCCACTGCCACTGCCACTGCCACTGCCACTGCCACTGCCACTGCCACTGCCACTGCCACTGCCACTGCCACTGCCACTGCCACTGCCACTGCCACTGCCACTGCCACTGCCACTGCCACTGCCACTGCCACTGCCACTGCCACTGCCACTGCCACTGCCACTGCCACTGCCACTGCCACTGCCACTGCCACTGCCACTGCCACTGCCACTGCCACTGCCACTGCCACTGCCACTGCCACTGCCACTGCCACTGCCACTGCCACTGCCACTGCCACTGCCACTGCCACTGCCACTGCCACTGCCACTGCCACTGCCACTGCCACTGCCACTGCCACTGCCACTGCCACTGCCACTGCCACTGCCACTGCCACTGCCACTGCCACTGCCACTGCCACTGCCACTGCCACTGCCACTGCCACTGCCACTGCCACTGCCACTGCCACTGCCACTGCCACTGCCACTGCCACTGCCACTGCCACTGCCACTGCCACTGCCACTGCCACTGCCACTGCCACTGCCACTGCCACTGCCACTGCCACTGCCACTGCCACTGCCACTGCCACTGCCACTGCCACTGCCACTGCCACTGCCACTGCCACTGCCACTGCCACTGCCACTGCACTGCCACTGCCACTGCCACTGCCACTGCCACTGCCACTGCCACTGCCACTGCCACTGCCACTGCCACTGCCACTGCCACTGCCACTGCCACTGCCACTGCCACTGCCACTGCCACTGCCACTGCCACTGCCACTGCCACTGCCACTGCCACTGCCACTGCCACTGCCCCTGCCACTGCCACTGCCACTGCCACTGCCACTGCCACTGCCACTGCCACTGCCACTGCCACTGCCACTGCCACTGCCACTGCCACTGCCACTGCCACTGCCACTGCCACTGCACTGCCACTGCCACTGCCACTGCCACTGCCACTGCCACTGCCACTGCCACTGCCACTGCCACTGCCACTGCCACTGCCACTGCCACTGCCACTGCACTGCCACTGCCACTGCCACTGCCACTGCCACTGCCACTGCCACTGCCACTGCCACTGCCACTGCCACTGCCACTGCCACTGCCACTGCCACTGCCACTGCCACTGCCACTGCCACTGCCACTGCCACTGCACTGCCACTGCCACTGCCACTGCCACTGCCACTGCCACTGCCACTGCCACTGCCACTGCCACTGCCACTGCCACTGCCACTGCCACTGCCACTGCCACTGCCACTGCCACTGCCACTGCCACTGCCACTGCCACTGCCACTGCCACTGCCACTGCCACTGCCACTGCCACTGCCACTGCCACTGCCACTGCCACTGCCACTGCCACTGCCACTGCCACTGCCACTGCCACTGCCACTGCCACTGCCACTGCCACTGCCACTGCCACTGCCACTGCCACTGCCACTGCCACTGCCACTGCCACTGCCACTGCCACTGCCACTGCCACTGCCACTGCCACTGCCACTGCCACTGCCACTGCCACTGCCACTGCACTGCCACTGCCACTGCCACTGCCACTGCCACTGCCACTGCCACTGCCACTGCCACTGCCACTGCCACTGCCACTGCCACTGCCACTGCCACTGCCACTGCCACTGCCACTGCCACTGCCACTGCCACTGCCACTGCCACTGCCACTGCCACTGCCACTGCCACTGCCACTGCCACTGCCACTGCCACTGCCACTGCCACTGCCACTGCCACTGCCACTGCCACTGCCACTGCCACTGCCACTGCCACTGCCACTGCCACTGCCACTGCCCAGCCACTGCCACTGCCACTGCCACTGCCACTGCCACTGCCACTGCCACTGCCACTGCCACTGCCACTGCCACTGCCACTGCCACTGCCACTGCCACTGCCACTGCCACTGCCACTGCCACTGCCACTGCCACTGCCACTGCCACTGCCACTGCCACTGCCACTGCACTGCCACTGCCACTGCCACTGCCACTGCCACTGCCACTGCCACTGCCACTGCCACTGCCACTGCCACTGCCACTGCCACTGCCACTGCCACTGCCACTGCCACTGCCACTGCCACTGCCACTGCCACTGCACTGCCACTGCCACTGCCACTGCCACTGCCACTGCCACTGCCACTGCCACTGCCACTGCCACTGCCACTGCCAC
>NW_027045019.1:0-5000 GCF_964019385.1 Sycon ciliatum | reverse complement strand
CGCGGTCGCTGGTCGCGCACAGCAGATGGTCGCTCTGGACAGATCAGTTTGTATGTGAAACCGTCGGTGCACGGAAAATCGGTCGCTAACGGTAGATGGTCGCCTACAGCAGAGGTCGCTAACGGCAGATTTGACTGTACTACTACTACTACTACTACTACTACTACTACTACTACTACTACTACTTGACACAATCTTTATTAGGAAACTTGAAATGGAGATGTGAAACACAAATACAGCCATGTAGATGGAGCAGCAATGCAATACAATGTCCAAAAACTCAAGAATTCATTATCATGGGGCAATGTTGGGCAAATGTCTGTCAGGTACTATCACGCTCAGGCTGCCCGCAACCTGCACATCGTCGTGAAATTCATCCTGTTGCGGCGGTATGACGATCTACTACTACTACTACTACTACTACTACTACTACTACTACTACTACTACTACTACTACTACTACTACTACTACTACTAGGAAGCGTGTTTTTATTGACCACATAAAATGATGATGCAAAGAAAGAAAAGAACACCGGTAACATAAACTCAAGAAATAATATTCGGCGCAAAAGAAGAAACACAAAGAAATAACCGCAAAGTTTTTTGTTAAAAACAGAATAGAAAAACAAAGAAATAACCCAAAAGCGCTAAATTGCACCTAAATTATAAGAAAAAGACAGGACACTTCCGGTAATGCAAACTACTCCAGCGATACAAAAAGACAGGACACTGCCGGTAATGCAAACTACTCCAGCAACACATCACAGTACTGTTGAAACTAAAAAGTTCCCATTGACAGATTAATTGACAGCAACCGACATCACGGACAAGGCAACACTAAAAGGTAGATACAATACCATGAGCTAACTGAAACCAAGGGCTCAGAAGCGAGCAGCAGCCCGCATCTCCGCAAGGAGAGCAGCAGCCCTTCGCCGGTAGGATGTACGGGATCCCCGGAGACACGTGATCTGCCACCTGAGCAGACACATGCCGATCTTCGCCCTGATTGTTGAGATGGCAACGGCATAGCTAATGTCTCTGCACTTCTCTGCGACACGACTTGCCAACGTCTTCAGGAAGACCTCACACTCCACAGCCGCCTGGCCATTCGTTCCAAACACAAGCGGCGTGAATGATCCACGGTCAACTTGTGTGATGCGCTCCCCGTACTGCCGCCTCTTGGCCCGTTCGTTGTGGGCTAGTTGGCTCTTGACTTCTGCACACGACCGCAGAGACGCTTTGGGGTGGGTCACCCTTACATCGAAAAACGCGCTCTGCTGCCGTGTCCAAAACCCAAGAGCTCGGATGTCCACTCTCGCTTGGTCGGCATGAGATCCACTGACGTCCTCGCCGTCCAGGGACAGGAGAACTGGTTCCCGTTCAACGTCCGGGACGACGACAGATAGAAGCTCCGAGAGCAAATCCCGGATCTCATTATGACGAGCCGTGGGATACCCCCCGGCAGGGCAGGTCATCGCATGATCCACCGTAAAATCGGGACTCCCACGGCAGATACACGACGTCGGCAAATCATGCAGCGCCAGACCATACCGCAAAGCTAGGCCGTCGCGGAAATCCGACTTCGACAATATGGTGCCGTGTTCGTGCGAGGGTGGAGACGTTACCCACGTCGAAACGCCCTTCTCCTTTGAGGTGTCGAGAAGAAGTCGCTGAGGTGGTGTTAGAGACGGTCCCAGCTCGCTGACGGCGTCCACGAGGGACTCACGGAACTGAGCGCGTGTGCGCCCGGCAACTGCCCTGGACGCTGCAATTGCATCCACCACCCGAGGCCGCCGCCGAGCAAGCCCCGAAGCATCACCCGCACAAAGCCCAGTGCCGGGGCTGAGACTCTGAGCGACCTCCGATGCCGCATTATCCGCACCCGCGGCAGCGAGGAACTCCACAATCGGGCCAGTAGAAGCACGAGAGAGCTCTAGCTGTCTCGCGGCACCCTCGGACGGGACGGGGATGCCTAGACCACCGAGGCGGACAGGCAACGACAACAGCTTACGGAGGGACTCCGGCAGCTCGTCTCGACCGAAAATGCCCTCGCAGAAACGGACGATCACATTGTCCAATGGACCAAAGGCGTCGGCAGGGACCTCACACACTCGCTGCAGAAACCTCCACTTCGCCTGCACTGCGGTCGAGACGACGTGGTACGCAGCCTGGGGTTGGGTTTTGGCGAGCACCGTCAGACGATTCATCAGCGTTAGCCAGGTGTTGATCTGGGACGAGACCCGACCCGCCACAAACTCATTGGACCCGATGTAACCACCCAGGTACCGAACACCATCCGATCGGATTGCAATTCCTGTCCCGTGGAACACTTCCTTCGCCGTTTGCTCGAGCTCGGGCTTGACGAGGAGGATAGACTTCTGGGCATTTGGGAAATACCCGTAGCGTGGACCGACACTGGATATGCATCTCCAGTACTCTCTGAGGGATGCGAGCTTGGCGGCGGCAGCATCATCATCGGCGAACCACAGTTGCCGACAGTCCGGAGAGGCAAGAGACAGCCTCTGCGCCAGCGGAGACATGGCTAGGGCATAAAAAGCCATTGCCAGGGGGTCACCCTGACAGGTCCCCTCCCTGGACAACACTGTCAGGCCACCCTCCAGAAACAGAGGGATGTCCGACTGATAGAGGTTGACGAACGCACGGCCGGCGGCGGGGCAAATGCGTGGGATATTGTGCAAAGCAGCCGACTTGTTCATGGCGTTAAATGCGTTGGAGGCATCCACAAGAAGAATGCCATCGCATGACTCGGACTGAAACTCTTGGCCGAGAATACCGACGGCAACCTCACAGGCAGATGGAATGCCAACGCACAGTTGGTAAGGCGTGACAGCCAGGAGGACATCCCGCTCGATAGCACTCATGATGGCTTTGCATATGACTCTCCGAAACACCTCGCCAATCGCAATTGGGCGGACTCCAGGTTGCTTGTCGAGTGGTATCAGCCTTGCAGCGAGGAATGGCCGAAGGCAGGTCTCGTCCAACGTTTCCGTGCAGATACACTTGGCCGCCCTCGAGAGAACGCCGCACAAGGAATCAGATGCGCCATCGTAACTGGTCATCATCCGCCTCCAGGCAGCAGAATCCAAGGCCGATGGCCCAGCAGCGCCCGACAATCGAGAAGCCAGTCTACGAATCATGGCGGGCGTGATCTTGTCATACAGTACCGGCTCAGGTGGGTCCGGGCCGCCGGGAAGAAGGATATCGGGTTGAGCATCCACTGGAGCGGGGTGCTTTTCCTTGAGGACATCAAGGACCCGGCGCCCCGGCGCCACCTCTTCAGAGAGGTCAAGTACCCTTCCAGAGGCATTCGACTCCACATAACGGGTGGCAGTGCCCACTTTGCCATGGCTAACCATTCCGGCGAAAACAATGTCGTCTATCCCATCGGATTGCCTGGACGAGGAGCGGGTTGGTAAGTGTGCCTGCAAGCAACGGCACTCACGCAATAAGCCGTCGAAATCCCCAGTCCTCCACCGCTCCATTCGGCCTGCGAGATGCCTCCGGGTTTCTTTAGACGAGTCGGCACCCAGGGGCTTCTGGAGAAGCAAATGACAGGCCGCGACCACAGCGTACCAGGCATATCGGCGTCCAGGCAGGCCATCAGAGAAGAGGCTGATTAAACGTGTAAGCTCCCGGACAAAACTCGAACCCTCCGCTCCAAACGGCAACATGCAGAGGTTGCGTCTCCAGCACACCACCTCATCATAAATCTTGCTGAAAATGGTAAACAACTCATCCGGCGGCAGGGACCAGGCACCATCCCCTCCAGGATCACCACCACCTGGGCCGCTGGGTGCACCAGGACCACAGGAAGTCGGCTCACGCGACTCCTGCCCTTCCAGACGCAGAGGGGCCAGACGAACATGCGATGGCTGATACAGCGATGCTGGTGAACAGGATGGTTCCGCCTGACAACACTCCGAAGACACCGGCGCAGGCGCAGGAGCAGACGCATGAGTATCTCCTGTTGTTCGATCGCAGGAAGACTGAGGCCCGGAACTTGGCACATGCCCAACCATGCCGCGGCGAGGCAGCGCAGATGCAGAGGCAGGAACAGATACCTGAGGATCTCCCAATGCGCCATCACGGGAAGACTGATGTCCGAAAATTGGCGCAGACCCAGCCGTCACTGCCGAGGCAGAGCCCCGAGTTGCTATTGTGCGAGAGTGTGAGCCAGATGGCGGAGGAACAGAGCCCAACACATCCCGGGAACCATGGGGCACCCAGCCAGGAGGTCGAAAAGGTGGAGCGCTACACAACGGTTCGTCCGCACCCATTCCAACAACTGCGGTCTGGAGATTCACGTTGCCAAAATTCGTACATTTATTATCTCTGCCAGGGTAACAGTTGCTGCAGCAGCGTCCATCCGACGCACACGAACATGACTTGCAAGTCCCAGACGCTCTGCTGCAAGCGCAGCACGGTCGACCGCTCACAGCGCGTGACCGCGACATCCCATAGACACAGCACGGGCACACTGCATGCAAGGACTTAGCCCTAGCCTTAGGTGTAAACAGTGCGTCTACATGCACGGAGTAGTGTCAACTCGCCTCGTCCCACACCAAGCATACATCCCGGCAGAGCGCCACTGCAGGCAGTACAGGGCCAAACCACAAAGCTTGCACAGCACAGCAAGCCAGCTCAAACAGGGCCCAAGGCCCGCACGCTCAAACGTGCCCAGTACGGACCAACGGCTATAATGGCCGATTCGCAGCGCAAGAAACCAGCTGGATGAAGGACCGGCGAGCTGGACGAGCCCAGAAGGAAGCAAACTACTCAAGCCGACTCCACATGTCACAATGAAAGTAGTTGAAAAGGTTTCAAACCGACTGAATTGAACACTGGAGTAGAAAATTAGAGAATAACGGAGGAGCAAAAAGCCCAACCGCCCAGTGTACTGTCGGCAGTGTACTACTACTACTACTACTACTACTACTACTACTACTACTACTACTACTACTACTACTACTACTACTACT
>NW_027045018.1:0-1000 GCF_964019385.1 Sycon ciliatum | reverse complement strand
TGAAATATTACACTTATTGTAATGCATACGTTCTCATTTGAGCACTGTTTTACGAGAGGAACTCTCCGGGCTTGTGCCTGAAATTCGGTGGCACATTGGTTATTCAACACAATGACAATTATTGTGCATATGTGGTATCCCCCCCCCCCCCTCTGGCTTCATTTTCTCTGTGCTGCGCGGATGAGTCCATAAAGGACGAAACAGCATGCTGTCTGCAGATTGATTATGTGATATTACACGCAGACTGATAGAAACTGGTCCATTGAAGGATACAATAACGAAATAAACGATTTGAGGGCTCGGATGTGGAAAGTTTCCGATTATAGTAAAATTTCCAGAAAGGTCAAATAATTATGGTCCTAAACAGTTTCCTCTGAGACAAAAATGCAATAATACTCATAAAAAGGACACACTTCAGGCTCATTACAAACATCTTGAAAGTTTTTGTCTTCACAAGTATACTTTCAAGCCTTCTCATCAGGTGAAATACAGGCAAGGGAAAAGGAACAGGAACAGTGGATTAAATACAGTAAGAAGGTGGTAAAACAGCGCAAAAAGAAAGAAAGAAGATAGCTAAAGGTCCTAATGACGTTATTATTGGACACTGCGTCATCATAAAGAGAAGGTTGGTACATTACACCAAGAACTGGGAAAATAGGGAGTAGTTTTAATGATGCAGTTCGTTGATCATCAACAGGCGAATGAGTTGGACAAAAGTACTGGCTCGTGCGTCCGGGAAGTCCCTTGTAGAACCATCGCTGGAGGAAGTAGTAGTTCTTTGTAGCCTTCAGTATGTAGTCCTAAAACTTCGAATATGGAGAGAATACACGTCAACTGGTTGCTATTCAGAATCACAATAAAACCGCGCTACCACACAGCACTGCACTCCAAATATCATCTAACATCTCTCGCATCTTCGTTTGCAGAACGCGTATACAGTGATCGTCCACATCCCACGCCACTGGTCGTGTAATAGTTCGAACCTTAGCATGTAGTTCAT
>NW_027045017.1:0-1000 GCF_964019385.1 Sycon ciliatum | reverse complement strand
TGTTTCTGACTTCGTTGCGGTACGTGTGGAGTTGTATTTGTATATTGTCCGTACCTGTAGATGCTGTTCTTGGTATTCTGTTAGTCCTCACTAGCTGCTGCATGTATGCAGCAGCTATATGCTGCCATGCATATCTGGTATCTGTTTTACCATTGTTCGAGATCCTGCATGTAATACTGTCTGCTTTTGTGACTTCTTCTTTTTTGTTTGATCAGTCGCTGACAAATATCGAGAGGCTCTTGCAGCAGATGGTGTTGATATGGACAAGTTTCCCGGAAGACAAAACTTTGGGTGAGATATTTTCAAGGGTTTCTTATGGGACTTGCCTACTGTCAGATCTGCTGTTGTGCTTGTATGCTGTTCCCATAGCCAAGAGTGTATGTTAGAAAGATTGAGATGTCGGAGGGACGTGTGTGTGTGTTTGTGCGTGCGTGCGTGCGTGTGTGTGTGTGTGTGTGTGTGTGTGTGTGTGTGTGTGTGTGTGTGTGTGTTTGTGTGTGTGTGTCCCATATGGTGCAGTGGTATGTGCAGTCGATTTCCAATCGAGAGGTTGCGGGTTCAATTCCCGACGATTATGGTCGCATACGTCTTTCTTCTCTTTCTCGGACTCTTCCTGACTTTTCTTTCATTCTCCTGGGTGGTTACCAACAGCCAGTGTATGCCGGAGTATGTGGTGTGGTGTGTGTGTGTAGAAAGAAAAAAATGAAAAATGAAAAATAGGGATTCACTGGCCAGAAAAAGCCACTTCAAACAGCTGTGTGGTGGACTGATACCAGGCTAAAAATAGTGGCGGTCAATTCATCAGCCTTGCAAGCTGTTGAATGGTGTAATCCCAGCACAAGTTGCTATGTCTAACATAGCTGTTCGCTATCATCGCTTCCGCGATGGGCATGTCTGAGGTCTGAGGTGTGACAGTGTGTGTGTGCGTGTTTGTGCATGAAGGGGGGGGGGGGGGAGTTCAAGCCACACCAATCATGCCTGTCTGCATCGGACATGTGTG
>NW_027045016.1:0-40106 GCF_964019385.1 Sycon ciliatum | reverse complement strand
ACTCACCCATGTTTTTTTCTAAAATATCGCTAAGTTTAAACACTTCAGCCGGAGAATTAGTAAGTTGCAATGGTTCTGGTCGTCCACCACCAGGTGCGTTCTGAGGGGTGTAAGAGACAAACCTCATCCCGTTTAGATCTTGTACGTTAATATTAGATCCACGGGGTACCAAAACGCTCTGAGTTGCAAACTGGGACTGATTAGTTGCTAGGCTAGAAAGGCTATTATCAAGCATTTCATTACTGGCAATTAAGTCGGTAAATTTAGGATAACCTAGAGTTGTTCCCTGGATCTTCTCTGGAGTCATGGGCTCTACAGGAATAAATCCATATGGGTTGGGACCATCAAACAACACACAATTAGTGTCTCCATATACAATCAATCGACCTTTAGGTAATGACGGACTAGGCTTGGCGTAACACTCGTAAATACATACCGTGTCATCATCTTGATTGGTATTATCAAACCAGTAGTTAGGCCCTCTTATTTCTGCCCAACTAGGCAAAGCTAAGATATCATCTTTAAGTCCAGGATGTTGAGCAATTAAATCCCATCTATTCTTAATGGTTCTTACTTCTACCCAGTCTAGTTCATCCCATGACTTGACGTTAATATCATAAAATGTATCAAACACATTACACACAGATATCTCGACAGATCCGGTGTATATTACCTTCCCTTGGTATACCTCTCTGGCGTCTCCATGATCTGTTCGCCAAGAAGTCTTAAGGAACGATGATCCTAGAACGAGGGCGTTTTCTATAAGATCTTCAGCTTTGTTGTTTAATCTCTGGTTGTCAACAATCTGCTCCAGAACAGCGTTAGATAATTTCACATCTTGAATGATGTCTTTACCACTGGACTGAGCCATAGCATGAAAAGATAGGCGATCTTTGGTTATCAGGTTAATAAGCTGTCTAATTAAGTTCCTAGCTTTAGGCGTATAAAACTTAAGAAGCTCACCTTGCACACCTTCGTATACAAAAGATGTGTCCCACGAAGACGGGTTAATAACCGCACTATGATAAGACAAGAAATTCCTAACCCAAGACTCACGTATAGGGCTGGTGTTCCATAGACCCCATTTATTATGATACGTTTCCAAGTGGCCTATTGCCTCATCCTTGGAATCTTTTAACCAGTATGTTTCTGCTGAACCTTCACCCATTATGTTGCCACTCTTTCGCCGTAAGTCTGCACAGCAACGTTGATAGCTTGTATGTCCAATTTATCCCCGGCTATGCGATTCACAATAATTGGTTGAAAATACGTTGACCTTTGAGCATCCCTAGAGACATACAGTCGGCATATAGAAGATGGCAACGTTCCTAAGTCTAAAGAATTTGATTGAGGACTTCCCCATGCTCCTTGACCCCATTTAAACTTGCCCCACTGAGTTCCTGGGTTAGCAGCCACCCACTCTTGAACCCTGCTATCTTCATAGCTATCAGAGGAAAAAGATACATCTAAGGCCGTAGCTGCGCGGTTTCTTGAGTGTATTTGAAGCTGACTAAACTGCTTTAATATACCAACGTCTCCAGCCGTATAAGGAGCTAACTTAACCGTAGAACTAAACGCTTCGTAAATTATTAGAGAATCTGCATCAGCTAAGTTACTCTGCCCAAAGAAAGTTACCGTAAATATACCCGGAGAATCCTGAACGACGGTTTGTACTATATTAACCTTGCCGTCCTTGGATATTAAGTCCCCATACTGTATGTCATATGAAGTTGATTGTATCACAATTTCAGGATCATTTGAAACATCTATGACAATAATGTCATGATTATTGTTAGTAAAATCAGTTTTGAGATTATCTTTTCTTTCTCTGCTAATAGTTCCTTGAACCGTATTTACTTGATACATTCTGTTATCTGGACCAAGAGCCGCCGTAAAGAAGTTATCGTGGGAAGATGTCCATGTATTGGTCAGAATATTGTAATTAAGAGTAATAACGGTTCCGTCGGGCTGTAAAGTTGTAAGCTTATACAACCTTTCAATATCATAACTAAATCCAACTGATACCGCGGGTAGGTCAGCCAATGTGGTAGACGGTTGAATTACGTTCTCTATTTGTCTGCTTATTATTTGAACTGAGGTATCGGATACTAAACATATGCCTTGATTACTGAGAAGAGCAATTTGGTTAGCGAAGGTTACGGATGAGTATCTACCCACGGTAATGATAGTGCTATCTAGAAGACTCACTACAAAGTTAGAGGGGTTATCCCCAGTAAGTCTAAACACACCATCTTCTTTGAGTACTATCAAGCTACTGGTTAGCGTGTGTACTTCTAATATCTCAGAATTAGCACTACCTACAGGTATGAAGTTAACTATAGGCACAGCTTCTGGCTCTTGCAATTTACTAAAATAAAGAACGTTAATTTGAGATGGATTAGCACTAAATACTTGGTCTGGGGAGGTTGTAAAGACTGCCATAGGCGGGAAGAATACACCCTGAGTAGTGGAGTCTGAAACTGTTAAGAATATAGGGTCAGTGAAATCCTTAGCCCTCAGTCGTATATTTCCTGGGGTATCTATGGGGGAGCTAGTGTAATCCGCATATACTAGGCTGTCAGTATCCCTATTAATAGCTCTAACTAAATAGTTTGCTGTATCTCGTCTTTGTTCTGCAGGTGTACCAACCGAAGAATCTGCGTAGAATACAGAGTTAATCGTATCATAAGTTAAAGTCTGTCCGCCGCCTAAGCTATCTAAATCCACTTCATCAAATGTAAAATTATCGGAATCAATTACAGATGTTACCGTGTAAAGATTATCGGATACATTAGGTGTACCACCTGCTGAATTATCGACATAAATAACCAGACCTTGTGATAGTCCGTGACCAACTTCTGTTACGGTAACTACATTATTTTCTCTAACCCACACCGCACCTGCAACCGCCCCATAAGGCTGAGTTAGGATAGAGAATAGAGCTTCGGTAGGAGATCCCGCAGCCGCATAAGTAATTGCAGTGGATGCCTGCCAGTCCGCGAAGGTTTCGGCTATTTTAAAATTATCTGCATCTATATATAAAACGTAATAAGTACCAGATGCTAGAGTTCCATTATTACTATTAACAAAAATTGTAGATGGACCTGTTGATGGTATTCCATGAGCCGTGTAAGCAAATGACACATCTCCACCCGAATCAGACAAAACAGCTGAGACTTCTTGATTTCCAGGAGACGATTTAGCTACATATCTATTACTGAAAGATCCTATTGTTACTTCTAAGTAAGAGAAATTATCTACCAAATCCTCAGGAGCTGTTACGGCAAATTGAACCAGGTGTCTATTCACGCAATTAGCATAAAACATATGGTCTTGATAAAGAGCTAATGAAGTACATAGCGGTGGCCTGAAGTTAGCTTGTAGCTCACCTTCACCAGAGTTCTGATTGGTGTATAATAATTCACCCTTAAATAGCTCTGCATTGTTATCGTTATAGTTGACAACTTTCGTGTCTAGCTCGTCTTGAGTTAGTGTATTTTCTACAATGAGCTTGTAGTCACTCTGCACACCTACAGATATAAGTTGCTGATCCGATCGGTATAACCTATAAAACCATCCAGTTTGTATGTTATCTGATATCTGACTAGGAACCGTAAAGCTGAGTGCGGTTTCCATAGCAAAAGCGTATTGAATAGTACCAGTTGGACCTGGATCGTTAGTCACATCATAAGTAAAAGTATCAGCGGTTAATACGGTTATGCTGAAAAATCCCTCTGCATTATCGTCAGTCGTCCATGAGGCTGCCCCTAGCATCTGCAGATTCATACCAGTAGTAAGGCCGTGAGAGATAGATGTAACTGTAATAGTGTAAGGACCGGCTCCAGCTGAAGTTCCGGAACCTTCAACCACAGGATTGTTTATAGTAAATATACCAGATGGAGCGCCAAGGATAAGATTGTCATTAGGGTCTGTATATCCAAATAAAACCCTATATCCAACAGTCTTTCCAGTAGGGTCGGATGTGCTTATATCCCACCAGTTGGCCGAGGTACCTATATCGTAACTACCAAATAAATCTAAGGCAGGTGGGGCTCCTGCTTGGAATATACTATCTTCTACTGAGCCGAGCTTAAGTATTCCATCATCACTAGTGAAGTATAAGTTACCGTTGGACTGAGCAAACTTAGGTCTCTCTACTTCTGTGAAAGAAATATCCACGGGAGTATCAAATGAAATAGCTGTATTGGAACCTGTTAAGTTTGGTTCAGTACCTGTATCTTGTAAATATCCTACGGACTTGGTGTAAAACGCTACTAGAAAATTATCAAATGAAGTTAGCCCTACAATAGGATCTGCTGATTCGTAATAATCATACTGACCGCGTATTTTACTAATGGTATTAGTATCTTCAATTATTACATTCTCAGCGCTCTCTAACGCACCAGCCGGCAAGTCGAAAGTATTCTCTTGAAAATATAGACCCTTAAAGGACTTTATTTGGTCAAACTTCATAGATTATTGCCCATATAACCACGATCTTTGATTACTTCTATTAGACCGTGCTAGACCCCAGTAATTGACGATGATAGTTGATTCACCATTTATTCTAGGTTCCAGTATAATCTTGAGATTAGTTCTTTCTCTCTCTGCGTCTTCATCTAGAACTTTAATTCCTTGGTAATCAGATATTGCCTGCAAACATCTTCTAGAGGTCAGAGTTTCTACAAGTGGCAAAGCCTCATTCGGAATAAAGTTTAAAACATACGACTGTCCTGAAAGTGAAATATAATCACCAGCTCCTAATTGACTAGGGATGTCATCAGCAGATGCAAAGGTTATCGTAGGAGTTCCGCCAGGAGTTACCGAATCTATAGTAACATCATAAGCGTAGATAGTAGAACCAGACTGACCTTGACAGAAATCAACATCCACACCCGCAACTAGACTAGAAGGTAACGCGTCAACTGTAATTACATTGCTAGCAATGGATACTACTTTAGATACATCTGCTCTCTCAACTAGCTGGTTAGGTGGCAATCGATACCAAAGAACCATAACTGGCGGAGTAGATCCAAAAGACGCAGGAACATCCGGAACTAAGCGGATATTATCACCTTCGAAGTGAAACCCCACGGTCGTATCCCAACCGTAGTACATATTGCTGTTTTCAATAGATACGAGAGGGATGTTTCTATAGTTGTTTTCCCCTTCATATCTAAGCTTTATTTCTCGCAACGCACGGGCTACCGATCGATAAGGGACTGAATACGCACTTTGACCACCAACTAGAGGTATCTCTATACGCTCCACAAAGTAGTCTTGGTTAGTACTTTCTAAAATAGGGATAAGCTCAGACCGAACAATACTATCCGCAAAAGACAATATGTCCGTATCTAGCAAAAGACCCTGAGTCCCAGGGTTACTTATCCTTCTATTTACGCCCGAGATGATATCATCTGCTGTAATTGCCATCTACATTCCCGCTTTTCGTTTTTTTCTACCTCTTTTTTTACGAGGCGCTTCTTCGCCAGATCTAGGCTTTCCAGTCTCCATGTACATGACTTTAGCTTTTTTAGACGCAATTTCTTCTGGCTCTACATGACCACCTAAAAAATCTTTGAGATCCGACTTAATGTCATACTCTTCATCTTCTTCGTGGTCGTCTCTGTCTGCATCAACATCATCTTCTAGGCGCTCTTTTTTCTTATGATGACGGTCTTCATCCTCATGTAGATCTTCCATTGGATGCTTGTCATCATGCTCTTCACGATACTCATCGCCCTTGCCATCGTCCCACTCATGATCCACGCGTTTATCATAGACCTCATCATCATGGTCTTGATCTTTAGCGTCGTCGTGCATACGATCGTTCAGCATAGCAATAAGCCGCTTTAGCTGATCTCGTTTAGCTTTATCCTTAATTTCTGCTAACATATTAAATCCTTTATGTGTAGTTTCCTTTGATGACGGTTCGCCATTGATCATTATCTACATCGGCAATCAGCATAATATATGCGTTGTCATCCGACAAAACTACATTAGGATTACCATCAATAGTCTGTGCGCCGTCCGGAGTTATCGTTATATTGTTGGTCGCGGCATCACCCGTACCATCCTTGATAAACAGTACCTTTTTAGCACTTAGAGCCTCCAAATTAACAGCCACAGCAGCAGGAGCGTCTAACTGAACTATTATAACACAATCTGCTTCAACGGTTGTATATGGAGTAGAGGTTACTACATTTAGAGAAAATCTTTGAAAAGTAGTAGATTGAGCACCATCAGCTAAGGCCAATAGAAAATTGGATAACGAACCCCAGTTTAGATCGCCAATAGCGGGGATGTCATAATTAACCGGAACGGCGTTAACCTGTCCGCTTGGCCATGTCTTCCCAGTAGACATAAATTAATCCCTATATACCACATTATAGCATGAAAAAAGGGCAGAGGGCCTATACGACCCCCCGCCATGTTTCAACTAGATCTAAAGCTCGTCATTGATCCCGCTGATTCTCAAGTTTTGAGCAGGAGCATGGCAGAACAAGTACTGATCCGCGTAGCTTCTGAATGCATAACCTGCCTGATTCTCAAGCGGGAAGATGATTTCATGAGGCATACCGGGGACAGTGAAGCTTACATCTGCTGATCCTGATCGACTCCATGTTGGAAGGTTGATAGCAAAGGCATCACCCTCTTTTACACAGCGACTTGGCATCATGGTAATCTTACCAGTCTGTGAGTAGTAAGTGATCTTTTCCCACCCCGCCTCATCAGTATCTTGAGCATAGCTTGAATCGTAACGCCGTAGAGCAGCATCATTGTTACTCAGTGTAGCCCAAGTTCTTGGGTTCATGAGCATTGTTAGGTCACCCTCCATTCCGGAGCGGTTAACCATGTTCGCGATGCCTTCTTGTAGGTTGGACAAGCTAAGAGCGGTAGTATGGTTCAAGTCTAGCTGAGAACCCTGCCATAAGCTGTAGTCAGCTGTGTTAATACCAAACAAGCTACCAGTCTGAGTACTCAAGATCTTATCTAGACCAATGTAGTCGTTCGCTGTTTGCATACCGTCAAAACAAACTCGAAGATCAGAAGTTGTTGCCTTACCAGATGCTGCTAGTGCGGTTGCGGCTGTTGGAACAAAGTCTACTACGATATAGCCGAACTCAGAGTTAACGCTCACTAGAGAACCAGAAGCAGATACTACACCCGTAGAATCAACCTCAAGGACCTTAAGACCTTCCATGCCAACCCAAATACCACTGGCAAAAGATCCCGGAGCTAGCAAGATCGCATGACGACCGCCAGAAACAGGAGCTACACCACCAGTGAAAGTAAGACCGTCAAGAACACCGTTACCAGTAGTAAAAGTCTCACCTCGGTATTGACCTGTGAAGTAACTTACATACCCAAGTAAAGATTCTGCTTGTCCGTATAGTCGTATAACTTCTTGGAACTTCTCGTGTGATTTAAGGTTGTTACGTACAACAAACTTAGTAGCGTCATAGAAAGATCGAACACCACCACCGGCTGATCTAGAAATTGTGCTCCATGGAACAATAGAAGCTAATACTGAGACGAAAGGTTGAACTGAAGCTTGACTTACCACACCAGCACGAGGCGGGTTAAGGTCAAAAGCACTAGCTGACGAACTGAATGTAATACCAGTTTCACTAGAAAGGACTACCGCTTCGACGTAGCTTTCACCCACTCGCTGTTTTTGAGAGAATGGAATAAGCTTAGAAAGGAGCTGATCCTTTGGTGTGAGGTCAGTTAAGTCACCGTATACTTTTTTGAAGAGATTGATTACATCTGCACTTGATACACTAGCCATTATATAAATTCCTTAAATTTAAATTAAAAAAACAACTGAAAACTAAACTGCTTCCCAAAGTATTTCTATGATCTGAGTAGCATCGGTACTAGCTGAAATCCCAGCCGCCTGGCATATCATTCCCAAATTACCAAACTCTCCAGTTTGCACTTGAGTTACACCCACAGAGGCATCCAACAGAGGAACAGCGTCAGCCGAAGACTCTCTAATAACTGTCCCCGCTACCCCTGCCTGTGCAAAAGAGGCTCCTCGTGCTGTAAGAACTTGACCACCCATATTAATCAATATAACCATCTGATCACCGCCAGTAGTTACAGTAGCAAACTGGGATACTAAAAATTCATCGGTAGTACCCAGATGAGCGTCAATGGTAGCTTGATCAATATTATTAACATCCCAGAAAGTGATAGCACAGCTGTTGCGAGGTACCGGGTAGGTAACTTCAGCTACACCTTCGTGATTCCTGATTAAAGTTAAACAACGATGATCTGTAAGGTGCATTTTTGGATTAAAATATTGCAAACTTGTAGCATTAGACATTAATACCTCCCTTCTTATTTGGCTTTCCAATAAACCTCTAGTGTTAACAATCCAGTCCCAGCAGTCTCCAAACCGGCCATTATAGTAATTAAAGCTATATTTCCTTCACTACCCAAGGCCACCTGGTTATTAAGAACCGTACCATCTATAGCAGGTAGGGGCATACCTAAGGCTTGAACAACTGCAGTACCTCCAAAGTCCAGAGTTGCCTTGAAGCCAAATACCTGGTCTGCTTGTCCACCCATGTTTATGAGAACTCCATAGGCGTCAGCACCCATAGAGGTAGCGTTAAAATCTGCTACATCAAACTCATCGGTGGTACCTAGAAAATCGTCAATCTCTGACTGGGTAGTTAGAGGGCCAAAGAAACCCAATGTTCCACCAGCATCTGGGATAGGCACAGCTGTAGCTACCCCGGTCATCTCAAAGATAACATCTACCTTCCGAGCGTCAACGTCAGCTAAGTCAGGGCTATAATAGCTTAATCCACTTGAATTAGTCATATCAAACACCCTCCCCTTTATTATGGTTTTTAACTATGTTCATTTAGGGCTCCAGTAAATATCTAGGATAATAGTTGCTGGATCTAAAGCTTCCATTCCGGCTGCTCTTCCGATTAGAGCGATGTTACCTTCAGCTCCTACCGCAATCTGATTGTTAGCAACATCAGATATAGCAGATACCTTAGCGCCCAAACCTTTAAGAGGCTCCCCGACTCCAGGTGCTCCTTTCTGATTCAAGGCCATCATTGTAAAAGCGTGAACATCTGCACACTGCCCGCCAGTCTTAATCAGAATTCCCACCCCGTCAGTAGCCATTGAAGTAGCTCCAAACTGAGTAAATAAAAATTCATCGGTAGTGCCCAGGAAATCATCGATCTCAGCCTGGTTGCTTAATGGACTCCAAAAAGCTGTCATTGCATTACCAAGAGGCTGTGCGGGAGAAAAGCTAGGAGTAACCCCAGTTTTCGCCAACACCAAAGACAACGTATAAACGTCTGCCTTTTCTACCTCCGGCGCGTAATACGCTAAACTAGATGGTATTGTCATTATTCATATCCTCATCCTATTCTCTTTTCCAATTGGTCGAAGAAACTACCTACATCAACCGTCTCTCTAGTCCTTCTTGAAGCCTTCCTATCTGACGACCCCGTGTTATACTCAGGGAATTGAGATAGTGCGGTATCCAGTTCGGACTTACGCAACTGATTTAATTGCTCTTTACTGAGGTATTTAGTTAAATCAGAATGGCTTATGTTTTTAACATAGCTACCGATTCTGTTCTTCCAACCCCTCAAAGCAAAGTCTGCTGCTTGTCTTGTATTAATCCTATCGGCTCCATCGTCGAGTTGCGATAGCATCATTCTTGCTACATCCTGAATAAACTCAGGCGTGTTTACTATATTACCATGTTCTTTCTGCATGTGTTCTATTACTTCGCTAATTTCTTCATCAATTTCATGCGAAACTTCTTCATTAACTTTAGTAACTATCTGCTCTTGTTCTTTCTTTGAATACTCTTCTAATTCACTTTTATATTGGTCTCTTTCTTTTTCCGCCATTATTCGTGCGCGAGTTTCTTCGGGAGTCTCGTCCCACTCTACTTTTTTCCTCAGAATGTTCTCGGCGTAGTCATACAACTGGTCCTGTGGGATTAGTTCTTGCAGGAGATCAAGATCACCACCTTTAAGATTGTCGATGAAGGTATCAACCTCCTTGCGCAGACTTGCCGCCTCTTCGAATCTTTTTCGGCTGGTGGTCTCTAAACCATAAGCTTTTTCTAGATCTTCAATAGGAACATCAACCATCTGGCCGTCGATTTTTACCTGCCTAGTAGCTCCACTATCAGGAACATCAGCAGGAAGTACACTATCATCCCCAGTATTGCCGCTGTCATTTACCGGAACCTCACTTGCTTGTTCTGTCATATCTGTCACCCGTAGTAAATTATTACATCCATTTGAACGATTAATGATTCTGGTATAGGTATAGGATCAAAAGGATTTTGGAATAAACACTTAATAACTAAATTCCCCTGAGCATCATACTTCCACCCAAAACTATCAACCACATAATACGCGTCATCATATATACGCCTTACTCTAACCTCGCTAACTCGGTCATTTCTTCCTAAGCGTACCACCTCCTCAGTATCATGCCTGACCCCAATATTCTTTATCTCACTTAAAAAGTTGTCACCATACGTCAGGTTTCCCTGAATGGCGGTAACAATTTCATCAGAAGAAGAAGCTACATACTCAATGAATTCTTTTAAGTCCTGACCAGAGTTAGTCTTTAAGAACTTAGAAACATCTACTAGATTGGGTATTTTTATCTTCATCTAAATCTCTTACTCTGTCTAGATCTAGAAACAAAACTAGAATTGTACTTAATAATGTTATTATCCTCTTCTTGCTGAGGTATAACGAATCTAGAATCATCTCTAAAGTTAGAATCAGGTGTTACTTTGGGTATTTCTTTGTCTTGAGATCTAACAGCATACATTAAAGCTGCCAAAGCGTCACAATGTCCTAGCTCTTCACTACGCAAAAAGTCGCTACGTTTCTTATTAAACATACCAGAATAACATGATTTTATCAAAAATAAACAACGAGAGTGTATTTTAATTTTATCACTGTGAAACTCTGCTGCCATATTATTGACACTAGCTAACCAGTCATTCTTGCTAGGTGAGGTGGTAGGCATGTTGTGGTTATTTATAAGATCGATAGATATTTGACCAGGGACATCCGCGTAAATAGTCTCTAGTTGAACGTTATTTCTACTCTGTAATTCCCTAATTCCTTCCACTATTACTGTTGTAGGCGTATTGGCATCCCACATTGATTCATCCCAAACAAGCAAAGTATCACTGGTAAAATCATAGGTATGCAATAGGGCACACGTCTTGTCACGAACACCACCCCAGTCAACAGTCAGACCCCACACAGATTTTTTCGGAGGTGTGAAGTCAACCACATGACGCTCGTATGAGAATGGCACCACCATGAAACTATCAGATCTAATAATCTCAGCCATGTACTCACGCCGAAAAGCCTCCGTATTCTCACCACCACTACGCCTAATAGCCTCCTCAATCATGTGAGGAGAAATGGATGGGCTATCAAATACGGTATAACGGAATAGTGAACTATTGGTTTCACATTCCGGAAGTACTTTAGTGTGCAAAGGATGATCAGGGTTATCGCTGGGAGTAGAAACATAAATCTCTCTACCAGCTGATCGAAGTAGTTGAGGGCCTAGAACAGAATTAATCCCATAAATAAAGTCATCACCGTTGACAAAACCGCACTCTTCGTATATCACGAGGGATGCGTTACCACCCCTGTTAGAATCTACGTGAGCCCTTTTTAGTCCCCCTAGCCTAAGAGAAGAACCGTTAGTAAAATCCCATCTAAGGCTAGATTTTTTCCTATTTATTAAACCTTTAGGAGCATCTTCAAGAATCTTATTTAAGTTATCATCAACGATGTCGTAGGCTTGCTCTAAGGTTGGTGCGACAATTCTAGCTATTGTGTTGGGATTAGCGAGAAGAAAGCGAAGGGCATAGATACAAGACCAGTATGACTTACCGATTTGTCGAGAAGATAGAATCAAAACCTTGTTGGTATCATTCCCACTGATGTCATCAAGGATTCTAGTCTGTAGAGAATCTAGCTTATACTCAAGGATGCCCCGATTCCAAGCCTCAGCTGCAACCAAGGCTCTAGCCTTCTCCCTAAGCTCTTCGCTATTCTTTTTAATGTCTAGGCCCCGCCCTTTTTTCTGTCAGCCTCTCTAGCCTTCTTAGCCTTCTCAGGGCAGTACTTCGCAGCTTTGGCTACGATTTTCTTTCGCTCTGCTGGGGTGGTGCCATGGCCTCGTAGACGAAGAGCAGCAGAAGCTGACTTCTCATCAAAGATAGGGAATCGATCATCAGACAGGGTTGCCGTACGATCTCGAACTTTAGGCTTAATGGTTCCTGCCTTAGTCCTCTTAGCCACTTTTTTCTTAGCGACCTTTTTCTTGGCTGCCTTCTTATTAACCATGAACGTCTCCTATTTATGTTTTAACGCTTTCAGAATACTCTCATTGTTCAACTTGCTTAAGTCTGGGCCGTCTCCCATAACTGTATCCATACTGGTTATACCCATCTTGCTTAGTAGCCAGTCTAGACGCTTAATGTCACCCTCGGAATAAGCTAAATAAACCGCACGGGCTATTGCCATATTGATAATAGGCTCTTGATTGTCCTCATCTTCGCAAGTCATAAGATACATAATTCTAGAAGTGGGTGCGGTCATTGCTTCCGTCACCGCCTCCAATAGGTCTTTACCGTCAAATGACTTCTTTAGAGCCTGAAGCTTTGTTACTTTTTTTGCCATAGATTACCTCTTACTCATCACCAGCATTTCTAGGTTGTCGATGCGTTCTTGCACTTCTACTATTCTATCTTCAGAATCCCGGATAGTTTTTTTTAATTTAATATTGTGTTCTTCTGTATCTTCAATTGCCTGCTTAATGGCATTTCGGTAATTACCTAATTCAAACATAATACCCATTAAACAACCTGCACTTACAGAACATATAATCATAGATATTGCTGTTAAATCTAGGTCGCTCATTTACCATTCCTTTTTTCAATAAAACATTTATTGATATTATAGTATTGTTTTGCACACAAATAAAGCATTCTCTGTAACATTTGACATGAAAGTGGCCTATGCCCACAGATAACAATTGGTATTCCATCAAGTTGCCAACGACACATACTACCTATTAGTTGCTTAGGAGTAATCTTACCACGCCACTTACCTGCGTAGATATCTTCATATGTACATTCAACTAGAATAGCTTTATGAGCAAATCCCTTAAGTCTTGTAATCTCCTTCTCAAAACGAGATCTTTCTCTACCTATACACTGGACTAAATCCGGTAATGACTTCCTCTCTATGCGAATAAACTTCTCTAATCCTTTGATGCTGTAGTCACCAGTACACAAAGTTCCAGTCTCAAACGGGATAGACCCCAATGATGAAGGGGTCTGTTCTCTCGTATCAATTATAGCTGTGAAGGGTATATCTATCTTACTAGTCATTTGTGGCTCCAATTACAGAGAATAGACGGTGAACTAAAACCATGTTAGCTATCATGCATAGAACACGGATTAAGAGCGACGAAAGGTCGAACCCGGATGACACAGAGTAAGAGGATATTTGTGAGTTAAGAGAGGACAACTGAGAAGATAAAGGTTGAAGTTTAGATCTTAGTGTTTCTTTCTTGGATATATACGCAGCAGGGAGAGAGGAGATGTCGGAGTTTATTTGTGATATCTGAGTAACTACCATTTCCCGATCTGTCTTAAGAGCATTCAGACCCCAATCGTTGTTAGCTGATTTAGAATTAAAGCCACTGTGCAAAATAACCGCACTAAAAACAATTACCGAAATAATACCAGCAAAAGAAATGTATCTAGATAACTTATTAACCGATGTAGCAGATAGGCCAGCAAATACAATTCCTAGAAACTCTACTATTAATCCAGTGTAGATATCAGATGCTAAATAGAATTGTAGAACTAAGTAACTAGAAAGACAAATTACCGAAGCTATAGACATAATAGAACGAGGCTGAAGAGATCTTTTAAATAATATAACCCAATCTAGATCTATCTTTTTAGGTCTAGAGGTAGCTTTAACCTGGGGAGACATACTAACCACATTATTTGTTTTGCCATTATACCTTTGATTCCTTAGGCGATTTTTCTTCTGAGATTCGGTTAGCTCTTCCCAAGGTTTTGCTGTACGTGCCATTATATTTCTCCTTTGTTATGTATATGTAACTATTATATACAATACATAGAGAATGGCAAGTAATCTGTTCTATTCTTCTAAACAGTGCTGATAAATTCTTTTAGCGATATCGTACTGCATCGTAACTATTTCTACGCGCTGCTTTTTTCTTTTAGATATTGCTCTTTCTATTAGACATCTATCGGGCTCTTCTTCTATACATGACTCTCTAACACCACAAATCTTGACATCATGCTTATCTTCAAAGTCTTTCATAAACTTAATAGACTTAGGATGATACAGTGCGGTTAGCAAAGAGAGAGTACGTATATCCCCCCTAGAATTAACACCACTAACATAACTGACATCACTGGATAAAGAAGGATCAAAAGAGGGACCGCCAGAATCTCCAAAGCAGAGTGCGCTAGATCCTTGAGCGTGGAAACTATAGTATTCATCAGTAGACTCCTTGACTACGGGCGCCGCTCCTACACGTAGGATTCCATCATTCCCGCCTCCTCCTCCGGGATTCACACAGCCATACCCAATTAACACAACAGACTCACCCATCCTTGGAGCCTTCTTACTTACTTCTGCTAGCGGACCAGGGAACGATTTATCTAGCTTACATAGAGCCATATCTTGGTCACCTACGGACCTCGTGTAATCTGGCGCGAGCTCGCACTTTCCTTTGTAGACGTTCCTCTTGTATTCGAAGATTAATTCTCCACCCTCTTCTGTACAATGCGCTGCGGTTAGCAAAACCTTTTTTCCGATTAATGACCCTGTACACCATGACCTCCCACTACTAACCCTTACCACTTCCTCATACTCACCAGCCTCAACCGCACGACCGCCAATCAAAACTGACTGGTTGGCCAATGAGACCTGAGAGATTAAACCCAGCGTTAACAACAATTTCTTCATTAGGTAACCCTCCAATTAAAATAACCCTAATTTAGTATACCTCATTTAGAACCCAAAAATTTGCCTTAAAAAAGAGCTATAATATAAGTGGAGATTTGACCGAGTAAGATATGGGAGGTTAACGCGTGGACCTGAACACGAAAGAGAATTTCGGAATGCTAAATAGAATTGATGAAAGGACTACGCTTTTGATAGGTAAACTAGGAGAACTAAACGAAGAAATACATATATTAAAAAAAACCCTAGATAAAACATACGTAACTCAAGCTGAGTTTACACCAGTTAAAAATCTCGTATATGGAGTTACATCGGTAATAATGCTAAGTGTATTTGGCGCACTCATAGCTATAGTAATTAACAAACCATAAGGATTTATAATGAGAATTTTACTAGCTCTATTGATATCAACAGGATGCTCTAACGCCATTAAACAATACCACAAAGAAATGGAAGGCATCGGGTTTATCCCCTACGTTACCCCATTACAACACGCAGGCACAGGGACGCTAGTAGGAGGCACACCTAAAAGGCTCGTTGTTGCTACGAGGCCAGATACTTGCTTCCCGGATATTATCACTGGAAAGAAAACAGATTTAAGATTCGTGCAAGAAACCAAGTTCCCCGAGAAGTTCAAGAGAATGGAAATCGGCGCGGCATTCACGACCTCGTTCCTAGAAGTGATCGGAGCAGGATCGCCACCAATATCCGCCGGAGCTGAGTTCGAAAAAGTAAAAGAGATGCAGGTTAAGTTCGAAGGAGCAACTATAGAGATTATAGATACGCTAAAATTACAGGAATTCTATTCTAGAAACCTACATGAGAATTGTAAGAAGCTACTAGAAAGATTCGGAGTCATTGTAGAAGCAGCTAGAGTTGAAAGAATGACAATTGAATTCTATAAAGAAGACAAAGGCGAGATAAGTCTAAAATCAAAAGGAGCAGTTTCGGCCTTAATAGATTTCGGAGCTGAGGTTGAATGGGATGTGGAAGAAGAAACTAAACTGGTAATTACATCGCCTAAGTATATCGGATACAGAATCGCTAGGTTGCAGAGGAAAGATGTCGGGGTGGCAATGGTAAGAGCAACACGACTGAAAAGAGGTAAGTTTAAATTTGAGGATGTCGGACTATTCAAAGATGAAGGATTAGGACAAGTCGGTAAATTTGCTTCCGTAAAGAATGTTGAATCACTTCAGTAATTTTGGACCCTTACGATCCCGTCCCTTCCTACCTGACCTATACTGAGACTCAATGTAATCAAAGTAATTATTAGCCTGAAGCTTAGATACTAGCCGACCATACTCGCGGATGTCAGAAAGACGCTGCTCCGGTATAGGCTGACGGGTGTCCTCATCTCGCCAATACCTGAAATGATCCTCGTCATGATTAGGGAAACGATCGTCGAAATAATACAAGAATAACTTGTGCTCCTTAGGTGATACATAACGTGACTCTTCGTCTAGGAGTTGGAGTAAACAGCGTAAAACAAAGGATGATACTGGGTACATGACAAATCCTGTATAAAATGACATAGGTGAAATTATAAAAAAAATATGAGGGGGATATAGTAAACATCTCGCCTCTTTCTTTAACGGATACCCCCCAAGGATCGAAGACTTGAACTAACCTTTCATGACTGAATTGTATCACAGACTCCTACGTGCCACTCCACCACTTATGCTGTTACGTTGTCACTTATGCAACACTTTTGAGCTTTGTTCAATAAACACATGTTTTATGATCACGCATGTTAAATCGCTAGAAGGTTAGAACCTCTAGCAGACTCACCATCGAGACAGGGTTTAATGATCAAAATATATGTGTTATTTTGTACAAGATGTTTGCGTTATGACATGAATTAGGTGATAATATATATAACTTAACGAAAGGAACTGGCATGAATTTCAAAGACGCAATCACAATCCTAGGCGAACGAGGCATTACCTTTAGAATCAACGAGAACTCAGCTGTAGAGTTCAACACGGTAGTTGATGGTAAGACAGTCCAGCTAGCGGTATGTGACAAGATGGGCAACCACATGGACGAGTTTACGATTGATGATAACGACCAGCTAGTTGAGGTTGTTGAGATGTTTGGCGATGCCGACTTCTTCGTCCCCCTAAAAGCAATCTCATTAGAGAGGATCATCACCACATCATGCGAACGGTGTGAAGCTTATGAACAAGAAATTGACGCATTGGAAAGAGCTAATGGAATGCTACAAGATGATGTACAATTCACTAAGGATTATGCAGAAAGATACCGGGATTTGTCTTATACATTAGGCAACTGCTATTAATACACCTACCTGATCATTTCTACTTAAACTTCATCTACAACTGAAAGAAAACAAAGGGGTCTCACATGAGGCCCTTAACTTCGTCTGCTATACCACCTGAGGATCGCGAGGATTGATTCTAAGCGTACCGCCGTATCATCTGGTATATTGAGTCCAACTTAAAATTAAAGTCCATTCACGTGGCTCTCAGAGCTTTTGTGTAACACACTAGGCAAAACCTTGAAACACAGTGAAACATTTTTGCCCTTGATGCTCTAGGTATGTATCTATGTTTCATATGTTACATACTATATATATATTATAATATATAAATACACCTATATGTATATATGCATATATATATAAAAGACTTCACTTTAGTTCGAAACGTCGAAACTGGCGTACAACCCTTGGTATCACTCACTTTAGCTTGTAACACCGGTATGATACAGTATGCTACAAACCACCGTAACACACCTACCAAATTACCCGTAACCATCTACAATACATAAAAAAAGCCCCCTACTTTACGTAAGAGGCCAATTAAATTGAACACTATATACTATTTACATTGTTTGTACGCCTCAAGCCATCGACATCTTACATGACTCTCTGGTTCTCTCCATATTGTATCACCTCCCCATCTTTCAATTCTTGCTACAAGATCCTCGTGATATTCTACAAGATCTATCGGTGTTGTAGGTTCTCTCTTGAAGTCCTCAATCTTCCTGTCGATTCCATTAATAAAATAAGCTCTTTCCAGTTGTCTTTCCATTTCCTTAATTCTGTCCTGTATTTTCATTACATCCACCTTCCATTACCATCATTTATCCGACGCATATCCGCGTACTCTGCACTTGTTAATTTTCTAATTCCAGTAATATACCTTTTCGGTGATTGACCCTTCTTCCTGATCATAACCCCACATTTACACCCCTTACTTTGTAACCACTTTCTAAAATCCAACACGTCTTTACTCTGTGGTTTCGCATTTGGAAACAATGTCATGTTCAAGTAGGAACTATAAACTTCTGCGTCATGTCCAACTTTACTACTGTCAAAAGCAAAATCTCTTCCTAGTAGATCATCAAATCCGCTTTCCCCATCTTCAATTGCTTCCATTAACTCTGTATCATCAAACTCAATAAACTTACGGCCAACCTCTGCGTACTTCTCGATGCAATATCCCACGATGTAAGGAATTTCTTTTTCCAGTCGTGCAAATAGCTCTACCTCAGCCATCTTCTCACTGTCTGGAACCGGAGAGCATAGGCAAGGTATTACACGTCTAATTAAAGCGTCCTCGTTGCGTATTTCGGGCTTCTCATTGGAACTAAATACTAGGTGGCCGGCCAGATCGACACTAAACATCCTTCGACCTTTAGGATTGATCATATGCGTTTCATCACCTGTCAAACTCTTGTACTCTTCACTGTTCAAAAACTTAGCACTTGCTTCCCGTATCAACCACAAACTCTTACCTACTAGCATCTCCTTAAAGAACGAGTTCCTCATGCTACCTGGTGTCAACGCTACTGAGTTACAAGTACCACCCATAGCTATCTGCATTAATTTCTGTATAGCACTCTTACCACCATCACTAGGGCCGTATAACCATAGACTCTGTTTCCTGTATCCCTCACGATCAAAAAAGCTACCCACCTTCTTAACAAATGCATCACTATTACTCATTCGTTTCAACATCTTGCTGAATATTGGTGCTTGACTTTCTAAATTATCCACCTTTAACGGATCGTACTCTAGCCTAGTAAAACACGTACCCTTTTCACTCTTAAACCTAGTTTGCACTGGGAAATCCTGTAAGATCATCCCGTTAATCTTCGGGTTATTCTGGTAGGACCATGACCGCACAGCCGAAAGTATTACTGAACTAGAAACAAGAGGTAGTTTAGTACTCTTACCAAAACACTTAACCCATTCGTTAAACTCGTGGAATATATCTGTTACTACAAAGTTTTCTACTACAATGCTAAATGTATCATCCGACTTATTATGCTTAAGTATGATCGGGTCACCAACCGACGAGAAATGTATATAGTAGTTGAACTTTAATGGGATTCTAGATACTAGATTGTCTCTATGATCTCTACATAGTAGATCGTATATAATCTTTTCTAGTGAAGCCCCTGCAAGCTTCTTGTCTTTCTTGTCGAACTTATCTTCAGTCATCTCTTTGTCTAGCATAGCTTAGCCTTTTATATATGTAATATTGACATTTAAGCAGGATATAGTATTATATTACCTGCCAACCATTCCTTCTGTTATGCTCTAGATCCGTTTCTCACCGCTGACCTTACCTCCCCCGAGGTTGATGTGGCGGCTGGGATCGGACTAGACATAATGAGGTCAAACACTTCATCCTGAGTAAATCCATTCTTCACTAAGTATTTAGAAATCACATAGCAAGAATAGTTACGCCGGCCTTCCTCAACACCATTAGCTAGCATATCGGCGATAAACTTAGGTATGAATCTGTGCGGTAACTCAGAACTGCGAGGAGGTATCGGGCGTGGAATGTGGATCATCTTTTCAATTTCCAGTTGTAAACCCTCGTTTAAAGAGACGATCTCTACACAAGGTAAAAACTTCCTAGCACCGTCAATAGCTTGACTATCGGCGCCATATTTTAAAGCAAGTTTCTTTATTGTGTATTTGTAATCTTCTAGATTATGACATCTTGACTTAAGTTTAAACCATACCCGGAACCTATCGCAAACAAGACCACTGGAACCCTTGGGACGCTGGTGGGATTTGGTTGTGCCCATGACATGGGTGTAATCCTTAAATGCCTCAAAAGCCTCATCCAAAGATATCCCGTCATCAAAGTCTAGGACAAGCCAATCAGCATACTTAAACTTAGAAGCCTGCCTATGACCCCCCTCCCACACAATAGGAGAAGTAACACAACGAAGAATAGCCCGGGCTATAAACCCGCAACTACCCTTGTCGTCACCCTCCCGGAAATAACAGTACACATGATGTAACTTCAAATCAGACGTATTAAGATGAAAAGAAATCATTTGTTACTCTCTATTTGTAAGTTTCTGGTATTCCTGCTAATAAATCTTCCATTCCACAATTAAGCACAGCCGCCAATTTCTTGACTAAATCAATGCTGAACTTTTGACGGCCAGTAATAGATAGATAAAACATACGCTTGTTAATACCTACTTTCTCACATACCTCCTCCTTGGTTAAATCTTGAGCCAGCATTCTTGTCTGAATCTGCCAAGGGATGTTAAACTGTTCCACTTTCTTACCTCCATATATATTGTCAACATCTATAAATATATGCTAGACTGATTGAGTAGTCAACAAATTCTTCAAAGGATATACAAATGAACAACAAAGTTTCACTCTATGACGCATCATCAGCGCTATCCGCCATCATGGAAATAATTGACGAGGAAGGCGTGGTAAACGATCACCTACTAGCAGAGTTTAAAAATAGCGCTCTTCAAGTTGCTGAAGCCATCGACCGACGTAAGTTCGTAATTAAAGAATGTGAGTCACGAATAGCCACTGGAAAGCAGATGGTTAAAGACATACGAGACCACCTTAAACGACTGGAAAAAACCAAGGATAAAATTAAAGAATCCACTCTTTCAGTAATGCAAGCCAACCCAGATCAGAAATATACTGACTCTCTTGGGCGTAAGATCTCTGTGCGTGAATCGGCAGGCAAGCTAGATCTTAAAGTAAATGTTACCTCACTATCTGTGGCTAACTGCATCGACCCTAACGAAGCCTTAATAGAAGACGTAAGGCCATATGTAGCAACTAAAACTGTTATCGTCCTAGATACTGCTAGAATTATAGCCGACCTCAAAGCAGGTAAAACCCTGTCATTTGCCCAACTTAAGAAAAACTCCTACCTTTCTGGTCTATAATTGTTTGACACTTTATACATAAACATGTAGAAATGTACTTATCGTTACTCATTTCACACAGAGGGAAACATGAACAACCAACTATCAACACTAGATGCAGACTCTTGGAAAATCCTTAAAGAGCAATGCCAGGTCTTCGTTAAGTCCGGACTATTGCCTCAGGGTATTAAGAACGTAGAGCAAGCACTCGTCATCGCCGTAAAGGGTCATGAGCTAGGCATACCTATTATGCAATCATTCGCTCACATCAACATCATCCAAGGCAAGCCCACTATCTCATCTGAGCTTATGATGGCCCTAATACACAAACACTGTCCTGGTGCGGTGATTAACTTTACTAAGCTATCAGATGATGGATGCTCACTTGAGGCATGGAGACCAGGTGGCAAGATGCACACATTTAAGTTTGATGCCAAAGACGCTAAGGCTGCAGGACTACTGGGCAAGCATGTATGGAAAATGTTTCCTAGAGCTATGATGCGATCACGTACCGTATCCGAAGCAGCTCGCTCACTATTCCCTGACGCTATTATGGGATGTTCATATACACCCGAAGAGCTGGCACCTGATATGCCTCACCACCTTAACGAAGATATACCCGTATCTACTACGTATCCAACTTCGGATCCTGAACCACAATTCCAACCACCGCACGCCAGTAATATTATGGAGCTAGTTAAGAAAGAGCCGGCACCAAAGAAAGTATTCGACAAAGATAACCCAGCACACCTTAAGCGTATGGATTCTATGCTTGATAAGAAAGGAATAGAAAAAGAATCTTGGAAACGTATATATGAAAAAATGAATGGAAAACCGTCATCAGAACTAGACAATGTACTAACTGAATACTATAATGAGGTATTCACTAAGAAAGATGATGAAGAAGAGTTTGAAATACCATTCGCTCCTACATCATCGAAACCAGTAGAACCCCAAGGAGAAGACAAAGAATGTACAGCAAAACAACAATGATTGGCAAGATTTGCAGCGACATCAAAACTAAGACTATCGACAATGGAACTCTAGTAGGTAACTTCAGATTAGAAACTAAGGACGGGCATAATCAGTATCACACTATTAATTGCTATGACAAGACAGCCCACAGCGCCAAAGACTTCAACGAGAATGACATGGTGTTCGTCGAGGGAAAAGTTAACACAAGATCATACATGGACAAAAACAATGAGAAAAAATATGTCACAACAATTAACGCTTCCCGTGTTGCTTCGTTGGGTGCGGGTTACTCTGCGCCGGTTAAAGAGGAAGATGAAGACGATGCTCCGTTTTAAAGATAGTAGATCATCTGAAGAGCTCAGAGCGTGGAAACGGTTCTATCAATTACACATTCAATAGAACCAGCACTTATAATTACCCCTAGTTTTTTGTAAGTGCATCCACCCTTTAGCCAGCCCTATTCCAGCTATCCCCTTCTTATGACACAAAGCTATAAAAGGTATCAGCTCACTCTGGGGCATAGCTATATCTACAGCTTTACCCTTAGTGTGATTTGACTTCTTAGCACCACCAACATCAGCGTTGTGCCTCAAACATCTTAATCCAGAAGTAACTACAATAGGCTTTCCCCATTCTTCTCTAATGCTATCTAAGCACTCTAAAAGATCACTGGCAAAAGTAACAGTTTCACAGTCTGGATACTTACACTTGCACTTAATCTCATCGTAGGAAAAGTATTTACCTTTCCAGTTTTTTTGTCTTTCTTGACTCACGTACAATCACCCCCGCTATTACATTAACGGCCACTTTAATAACTACTTCCAATACTTTAGCCCACGCCATAATTCACCTATAGACTATATTTCAAACCATTCTCTTTAATATTCATATGTATAACAATTGTCCCTGTTCCAGAATTGTGCCGCCATCGGACATCGATATACTTAGCTATTGTCTCTACGCCGATCCCAGCACCTTGACCTGGAGTAATAACCAACGTGTCCAGTAGGTGATATCCGATATTATCCGACGACGCGTATATATCCATGTTTCCCCCCAGGGTGGGGCTTCCCGGTAGTCTAATTGACACATAGGCGCCTGGGTCATCATTAAGAACATAAGGACCAAACTGGTAAGTACCGGTTCCGTCTGATCCAGGCGTTACAACAACATCTCTCATTTCTCATCCTCCTTCTGTACTACGTCTGCTACTTTCTTGACTGCATCGTAGATTATACCTGCTAGCTCTTCAGCTTCTCTTTTGTCTAAGTCCTTAAGTTCAGGTAGTAACTCATCCATTTCTTGTGCTAAGGCGGCAATGTCAGATACGGTCTTGATAACCTTAAAGGTCTTGACCATACTCCAACCCTCTTTAACACCCTCCGCGATAAGTACGGCGATGTCTTCTACTTCCTCTAGGATCTTTTTAGTAGTGTCAATGTCTTGACGTATTCTAGATCTTTTTACAACTGACATAATTAATCTCTCTAGTCTTGTGTTTGTTTTAGTAGATTTAATATTAACATTCTTTCAGTGCCTTCTTTAACTCCGTCCTTAATCTCTTGACTAATATAGGATTTAATTTTCTCCGGCGTCTTTAATCTCTCCTGTAATTTAACTACTTTCTCTAATGCTTCGGCTCCCTTACGTCTTCCATGCTTGTCTATGTAGCTTCCGATCATAGAGCCTATGCCACGAGACACCGCATACGTTGCCGCTCCTGCTCCTGGACCTGCTCCAGCTGTCCCTAGGATAGCAGCCATTGCCGAACCTATCTCCGCCCACTTGTTAACGTTCTTGGATCCTTGCGTCTGCTGCTTCTCTGTAAGCTCATTTAAATGAGACATCTTGTAATCTTTGGATAGATCGAGTCCGCTAGCTTTTTCTAGTCTAGCTAATAGATCTTTGTCTCGCGTGCTTAATTTGTCTGGATTGGTTGAAGCGTTCTTTAAGAAAGCCCCTATTTTATTGGGAGTATTAAGCCTCTTCTCGGCCCACCCTTGAAGTTCACCATAAACTCTATTCTCTTTCTGCATCTGCTGTTGGTACTTAGGCGATACATTTTCCAGTATTTTTTTAAGCGTGGATGAAACTCCGGCGTCCGCCGCTGCTTTATAGGTGCTAATCTTGTCTGGATCATGACTAGGGTGAAACCTTTCAGCGTCTATGTCTATAATCTCACGCTTAACTCGTGCGGGTTCTAGGTGATCCATTTTAGCAAAGTAGTTGCGATCTTCCATCAGGCGCTTGATAGTTGCATCTGCTTTACTTCCCGGCTTAACCTTTCCTCTGTACAGCTTCATCATGTCATTTACTGCTTTGCTGTACGCATTAACTACGCCATTCTTTACATCCACATGGCTATGGTCGTCTAGTATCTTAAAGCTTTTTTTACTAGCATCTGTTAATAGCTTCTTCACAACTGGTCTAGCATTAGCTTGAAGATCAGATACCCTATCAGCTGTAGATATATCCGCCGCAGCCTTCATTCTCTTAGGATTCTTGATAAATTCCTTTGAGTACTCTTCTGGTAGTCCGTATACAGCTTCTAGAACTTTAGGTGTAGCACCTTCTTCTTTTGGCTTTTTAATTATTTTGCTTAGCTTTTTACCTAATTTGTATCCAGCGCCACCAACAGCTCCACCAACTCCCGCACCAATAACCGCACTACCTAAGTCACCCTTAAGGTTCTTAGACTCTGATTGCCCGTAGCCACCTAAAGCACCCTGAGCAGCGCCCATCTTTACAGCTTGCTTAGCGGCAGCCGATCCTAACTGAGCTCCCTTAGCTACCTTACTGGCCATCCCTAAGAACGGAACAAAGGTACTACCAATCTCGCCAGTGTAGGCCGCAGCTGGATGCTTTTCATATGCGTGCTTTACTTTGTCTCGCTCTTCGTCTCGTCTCTTTTTATATCGTTCTACTATATCTTTAAGTGAATGATCTCCTGCTGTTACATCATATGCAGCCTGAGCACCGCCAACTATCTCATCACCTAGACCGAACAGACCTTGACCTACTCCTCTCGCTCCTGCTTCCAAGGCCGATTGGTCATATTCTTTATCCTGAATGTCAGAAAGCTTAAATCTTTTCTTAGGCTTATCTTCCTGCTCTTCGATGTCTGATAGTTTAAACGTCTTCATTATCAGAGCTCTCCTATCTCTTTATCACCGTCAGCACCGATATTTGTTACCATGTATTTCTTGCCGTCTACTTCAAATGTATCTCCAACATCAGTAGCTTTAGCGGCTGCCATTACCTGGCTTTTATGAGAACGAGTCATCACTGGCTTATATACTTCTGTTACTTCTGACTCTTCTCCACGTGGCTCCTCACCTTTATCGCCATACTTAGTATACATACCACCGTAGTACTTTTTAAATGCTGAGTGTTTCGCCTCACGTCTAGCTAATAGATCTTTTCTAAATGATTCTAAACGCTTAAGTGCGGTATCTTTTCTAGTCCAATCAATACCTAAAAGATATTTACGAGCTGACTCCACTTCTCCCTCTCGGGCTACACTCTCCGGGTCAACAACTTTAGCGAAGTCAATGGCCATTTGATATAGCTTACTCTCTTTATCTCCCTTTTCGGGACCAAAGAAGTCTACGGTACCGTGCGTTTTAACTAAGGATTCTAGTTCATTTAGGTTTCTATTTAATATGTTGAACCTTGATTCCTCTTCAGATAGAACCTTCCTGAGTTTTTGTTCTTCAGGTCCAGGCTTTGATTCTTTGTAAAGTTTGTCCGCGTCTTTCTTCTTCTTATCTTCCTTCTTTTTCTCATACTTCTTCCTGGTTAATTCTAAGGTGTCTTTTTTGTGCTGTTGATCAGCATCAAATATCTCTCTATCTCTCTTCTCTTGTTTAAACGCATCTATCTTACCTAGTAATTCTTTTCTCTTACCTAACTTAGATGCAGTTAGACCAGCAAGATCTTTATCCGCCATCTTTCTTTGACTACTGAAATGGTCAGGTAATGAAGATTTAGGAGCTACGCCACCAAGAGTTCCTAGCTTTGCGAGATCACCGCCAATAGACCCCACCGTTTCCATTAACCTAGCTGAGTCTCGTTTCTTCTTCGATTTGATGATATCCTCATCTTTATCCAAGTCTTCCAACTCATCAGCTTCACGCATATATTTTTTAAGTAAATCGTACATAATATCCCTTACACAAAATATCGGCGTCGGTATTGCCGGTCATTATCTTCATCCTTTTTGGCTGCCTTATCTGCATACATTTGTCCGATATATCCTAACCCCTTAGATGCCGCGTCACCCATGCCTTGCCATGCTGCCGCCTTGTCCCTGGCTGCTGACATGTCGTATTGATTTCTAGTGTCGGCTAGTCCTGCAGCTCCTCTGGCTCTAGATAACTGGTCCTCGTACATCTGGCGTTTTAATTGGTTAGATCGATCCCGGTTAGCTGCCCGTTGTCCGTATCCCCATCTCTTAATCTCATCCGCTCTTCTTACATCAGCCCTAGCTTCTTGCCCTCGGACTCCAGCTATTGTATCAGCTCTTCGCCTGTTTAATTCTTCCAGTCGTTGAGCTTCGGACATGTTTCGTCGTTGAGCAGCATTCATACCCTCGGCCCGCATCTCAGACATTCTTTGAGCTCGGTCGCTCATTCTCTGGTTAAATCTATTAATTATATCCAGATTAGTTCGCTGCTTACTTAAGTCCTGTTCAGATAAAGATCTACCTAAGTCCGCACCTCTGGCTAATGCTTCTAGTCTATTTCTATAGGCGTCAGCTGCGGCCTTCATCTCCATATCGCCATGCCTGTCCATTGCTTCGGCTGACGATCCTATTTGAGATGCTAATTCCATTCCAGACCCTGATAAGCCTCTGCGGGCCATCTGAGTCTTAATAGTGTCTCCCCGGCTTTGAGCTTCAGACTGAGCCCGCTTCTTTGCTCTTTCAACCAGCAATCTAAACCTAGGATCATTACTGGTTTCAGCGATTCTCTGGAATTCAGATAGCGCCTTCTCTTGTGCAGCCTTACCCTTTTCAGTGGTCTTAGTTTCTTTAAGAAGCTGCGGTGCTTCTTCCTCTACCTTTTTAGGAAACTCGGGCATGTAAGTACCGATGGCCCGTATTTTAGACTCGTCAAACTTTGTCTTAGGGAGCTCCATAGCAAAGTTTTTCTGAAGGTTCTTCCTCTGCATAGAAGGAGGCTCTTCAATAGACATGTCATAATCAGGTGGAGTAATACTAGCAAACAGACGAGCAATTTTATCCAGCCGTCTCTGTGATGCTCCTCTAGCTTTCTCAGCTTGGTATAATCCCGCTAACCCCGAAATAGCAGAAACTGCTAGAGATCCTACGGCTATTGCTGTCATTAGGGCCATGTTACACCTTTTTAATAAGCAGCTCCGTAAGAGCCGAATATATGTTTAGACAAATAATCTTCTAACGTTTTCTTGCTTTTCGCATTCGATTTTGGATCAGACGGGTTTTCAAGGAACGTGTGAGAACCGTAAAAATCTTCCTTGCCAAACTCAGGAGCCCCTAAGAATTTATTGTACTTACTTATGGTCGGAGTCTCGGTAGTGTAAAAAGGATTTCTTTGACCCTCTTTAGATAGCATCATAGATAGATAGTTACTCTTCTTGTCTGCTCCGCCACCGTTATTTATAATCTCCCCTATCATTTTCTCAGCATCAGGAGTCGTAAGGTCTTTAAGGTTAGGCATCCCGCCATCACGGTCATAATACTTTCTGAATGTTGGCGAAACCTTAACAGCGTTCTGTATCCACTTACCCCAATTACTTCGCCCGTTATGATTACGGTAGCGTCTTGTGAATTCGTCGAATAGCCTAGTTCCTATTCCCTTACCTGTTTGATCATCACCTGGGTACATACGGTTAATACCATTAAAGAATGCGTTTCTTACATCTCGTTGCAGTAGACCATTCTTGAGGTGTCTATTATTTCGGGTATCTGTTGTCCATGTTATTCTTTTCTTTCTATCCTTGCCCACTCCGTCCCAATGTTTCAGCCTGTCAACCGTAATAGTATTAGCGATATTTTTATCTACCGAACCACCTCTTTTTAAGAGCCTCTTTAGATCTTTGTCTACCAAACCTGCTGCTCTAGTGTCACCTTCTCCTAGCAACTCGTTGATGCGATTAAATCTATCCGCTTCTTCTTTACTGTACATATTTATAGGTAAATACTTAGACCCTCTCTCTCTAGGTAAGACTAGTGAGTCTCCAATAGTATTCCTAACATGAGCACTCTTTTTGTACTTGTCTACATACAGATTCATTAAGGCTTTTTTCTCATCACCCTTTACGCCAATTCTATTTAAATATCTTTCTATGCTTTTTAAGCTGTCTAATATTTCTGGCTCATATCCAGCATGGGTGCGGTTATATATAGATTCTAGTTCTTTAGATAGGGCTTCAGCTTCATCTACCTGATCCTGCGTAAGAGTCCCTTTTTTCTCAGCTAGATAATCCTGTATAGCTTTTTTGTTACTCTCCAACGTTGATAGGTCGTGAGCTTTGGCTTCATCTAAACGGGTTTTATATAGCTCACCAGCTTCTTTTCTTAGCTTATCCTGATCTCTAATTAATCCACCAACTTGAGTGGTAAAGTTAGGATTAGCTCGTAGAGACCCTAAGTCAAACTCAGCCATGCCTGGTGTGTAGGATGGTGATCTCTTCTTAGAGTACAGATCTTTCAGGCCAGTATTGGAAGTTAAGTATCTAGCTCTAGGTATATTGGGGTCAGACAATTTAGGGGATGAGATATTCCTACCCAACTTTTTGTTCAGCAGTGCCTGCAACTTAGTAAATGCTTCAGGTCCTGAGGCGCCACCACTTAGGGCTGACTCAATTTCTTCGGGGGTGTATCCGTATGCTTTGGCGGTTTCTCCTCGCTGGCTCTCTGCGAATTTATCTGCCTGTGATTTAATCTCAGCTCGACGAGAGGATATATCCCCCCTAATACTACCTAAAAAACCTGGTATCTTATTCAGCTTACCTTTAGACGCTTCAAATGAAGCTCTCCCAGCCGCTTGTTTGTTAAAACTCCTGCGTCTAGGCATATTATCCGCGGGTCTAGATTCTTTAAGAAATGCTCCCGCAGATTCTGGAGTAGTAGCGGTAGCTCTAGACGGCGCAGAGCTAACAGCCGCGGATGCTGAAGGTGATGGGGAAAAAGACCGAGAAAGAGATTCATCCTCGGTTTTCTTTTTCTTATCCATTAATCTGTCTATTCTGTTAAAGGCGTAAGCCACTATACTTGTCTCCCTAGAAGATCTTTAGATGGTTCGGCCACCTTACTAGCCATCTCTATTCCCTCCTCAGCCGGTGGAGCTAGCAACTCCTCCATACCTTCTTGCTCTCCCTCAGGTTCAGGAGCCATAGGCATCTGAGTTCCACGAATCATGGCCAGCAATTCTGGATCCGTTTCTTTCTCCAGCTTAAGATGCTCTTCTATGTGTGATAGTATTATATCAATCTTATCACTGTTTTTCCTTATTTCAGGATCATTTAATATCTGACTGTGGTTTTTTATATGGTATGGATGATCGTCGGTGGCCATCGCTGGCACCATATGACCCTCGGTTAATGACTCATTCTCAGACCACACCAAATCTGATTGAGAAAGGTATTTTTCCGTAACTTCTGACAGTGGCCTGCCTTCTATAATCGAAATGTACTGGTATCTCATTTCCTCTGGCATCTGCTGAAGTTGTTGCGCAATCTCCATTCGTCCAGCGGTAGAGTGCATAAGCGGTGAGGTAGTCTGAATTTTTACGCCGCGGATATTTTCTAAGTGCTTACCAGTAAAAGCCTTAGAGTAGACCTGATTGTTTTTCCCAGTAATGCTTATATTTTGTTCTAGTTTTGCAAATCTCTTGTAACAATCTATAGCTTTCTTCATCGTTCGCTCAAGACACAAGTGATAACTCTTGCTTAAGCTAGAAACTTCCTCAATCGCGGATGCTGTTAACGTAGCTACCATCGATCCTGACGTAGCACCTGCCGAGTCTCCACGAATAATAGGGTGTACGCCGCTTAACTCACCCATGTTTTTTTCTAAAATATCGCTAAGTTTAAACACTTCAGCCGGAGAATTAGTAAGTTGCAATGGTTCTGGTCGTCCACCACCAGGTGCGTTCTGAGGGGTGTAAGAGACAAACCTCATCCCGTTTAGATCTTGTACGTTAATATTAGATCCACGGGGTACCAAAACGCTCTGAGTTGCAAACTGGGACTGATTAGTTGCTAGGCTAGAAAGGCTATTATCAAGCATTTCATTACTGGCAATTAAGTCGGTAAATTTAGGATAACCTAGAGTTGTTCCCTGGATCTTCTCTGGAGTCATGGGCTCTACAGGAATAAATCCATATGGGTTGGGACCATCAAACAACACACAATTAGTGTCTCCATATACAATCAATCGACCTTTAGGTAATGACGGACTAGGCTTGGCGTAACACTCGTAAATACATACCGTGTCATCATCTTGATTGGTATTATCAAACCAGTAGTTAGGCCCTCTTATTTCTGCCCAACTAGGCAAAGCTAAGATATCATCTTTAAGTCCAGGATGTTGAGCAATTAAATCCCATCTATTCTTAATGGTTCTTACTTCTACCCAGTCTAGTTCATCCCATGACTTGACGTTAATATCATAAAATGTATCAAACACATTACACACAGATATCTCGACAGATCCGGTGTATATTACCTTCCCTTGGTATACCTCTCTGGCGTCTCCATGATCTGTTCGCCAAGAAGTCTTAAGGAACGATGATCCTAGAACGAGGGCGTTTTCTATAAGATCTTCAGCTTTGTTGTTTAATCTCTGGTTGTCAACAATCTGCTCCAGAACAGCGTTAGATAATTTCACATCTTGAATGATGTCTTTACCACTGGACTGAGCCATAGCATGAAAAGATAGGCGATCTTTGGTTATCAGGTTAATAAGCTGTCTAATTAAGTTCCTAGCTTTAGGCGTATAAAACTTAAGAAGCTCACCTTGCACACCTTCGTATACAAAAGATGTGTCCCACGAAGACGGGTTAATAACCGCACTATGATAAGACAAGAAATTCCTAACCCAAGACTCACGTATAGGGCTGGTGTTCCATAGACCCCATTTATTATGATACGTTTCCAAGTGGCCTATTGCCTCATCCTTGGAATCTTTTAACCAGTATGTTTCTGCTGAACCTTCACCCATTATGTTGCCACTCTTTCGCCGTAAGTCTGCACAGCAACGTTGATAGCTTGTATGTCCAATTTATCCCCGGCTATGCGATTCACAATAATTGGTTGAAAATACGTTGACCTTTGAGCATCCCTAGAGACATACAGTCGGCATATAGAAGATGGCAACGTTCCTAAGTCTAAAGAATTTGATTGAGGACTTCCCCATGCTCCTTGACCCCATTTAAACTTGCCCCACTGAGTTCCTGGGTTAGCAGCCACCCACTCTTGAACCCTGCTATCTTCATAGCTATCAGAGGAAAAAGATACATCTAAGGCCGTAGCTGCGCGGTTTCTTGAGTGTATTTGAAGCTGACTAAACTGCTTTAATATACCAACGTCTCCAGCCGTATAAGGAGCTAACTTAACCGTAGAACTAAACGCTTCGTAAATTATTAGAGAATCTGCATCAGCTAAGTTACTCTGCCCAAAGAAAGTTACCGTAAATATACCCGGAGAATCCTGAACGACGGTTTGTACTATATTAACCTTGCCGTCCTTGGATATTAAGTCCCCATACTGTATGTCATATGAAGTTGATTGTATCACAATTTCAGGATCATTTGAAACATCTATGACAATAATGTCATGATTATTGTTAGTAAAATCAGTTTTGAGATTATCTTTTCTTTCTCTGCTAATAGTTCCTTGAACCGTATTTACTTGATACATTCTGTTATCTGGACCAAGAGCCGCCGTAAAGAAGTTATCGTGGGAAGATGTCCATGTATTGGTCAGAATATTGTAATTAAGAGTAATAACGGTTCCGTCGGGCTGTAAAGTTGTAAGCTTATACAACCTTTCAATATCATAACTAAATCCAACTGATACCGCGGGTAGGTCAGCCAATGTGGTAGACGGTTGAATTACGTTCTCTATTTGTCTGCTTATTATTTGAACTGAGGTATCGGATACTAAACATATGCCTTGATTACTGAGAAGAGCAATTTGGTTAGCGAAGGTTACGGATGAGTATCTACCCACGGTAATGATAGTGCTATCTAGAAGACTCACTACAAAGTTAGAGGGGTTATCCCCAGTAAGTCTAAACACACCATCTTCTTTGAGTACTATCAAGCTACTGGTTAGCGTGTGTACTTCTAATATCTCAGAATTAGCACTACCTACAGGTATGAAGTTAACTATAGGCACAGCTTCTGGCTCTTGCAATTTACTAAAATAAAGAACGTTAATTTGAGATGGATTAGCACTAAATACTTGGTCTGGGGAGGTTGTAAAGACTGCCATAGGCGGGAAGAATACACCCTGAGTAGTGGAGTCTGAAACTGTTAAGAATATAGGGTCAGTGAAATCCTTAGCCCTCAGTCGTATATTTCCTGGGGTATCTATGGGGGAGCTAGTGTAATCCGCATATACTAGGCTGTCAGTATCCCTATTAATAGCTCTAACTAAATAGTTTGCTGTATCTCGTCTTTGTTCTGCAGGTGTACCAACCGAAGAATCTGCGTAGAATACAGAGTTAATCGTATCATAAGTTAAAGTCTGTCCGCCGCCTAAGCTATCTAAATCCACTTCATCAAATGTAAAATTATCGGAATCAATTACAGATGTTACCGTGTAAAGATTATCGGATACATTAGGTGTACCACCTGCTGAATTATCGACATAAATAACCAGACCTTGTGATAGTCCGTGACCAACTTCTGTTACGGTAACTACATTATTTTCTCTAACCCACACCGCACCTGCAACCGCCCCATAAGGCTGAGTTAGGATAGAGAATAGAGCTTCGGTAGGAGATCCCGCAGCCGCATAAGTAATTGCAGTGGATGCCTGCCAGTCCGCGAAGGTTTCGGCTATTTTAAAATTATCTGCATCTATATATAAAACGTAATAAGTACCAGATGCTAGAGTTCCATTATTACTATTAACAAAAATTGTAGATGGACCTGTTGATGGTATTCCATGAGCCGTGTAAGCAAATGACACATCTCCACCCGAATCAGACAAAACAGCTGAGACTTCTTGATTTCCAGGAGACGATTTAGCTACATATCTATTACTGAAAGATCCTATTGTTACTTCTAAGTAAGAGAAATTATCTACCAAATCCTCAGGAGCTGTTACGGCAAATTGAACCAGGTGTCTATTCACGCAATTAGCATAAAACATATGGTCTTGATAAAGAGCTAATGAAGTACATAGCGGTGGCCTGAAGTTAGCTTGTAGCTCACCTTCACCAGAGTTCTGATTGGTGTATAATAATTCACCCTTAAATAGCTCTGCATTGTTATCGTTATAGTTGACAACTTTCGTGTCTAGCTCGTCTTGAGTTAGTGTATTTTCTACAATGAGCTTGTAGTCACTCTGCACACCTACAGATATAAGTTGCTGATCCGATCGGTATAACCTATAAAACCATCCAGTTTGTATGTTATCTGATATCTGACTAGGAACCGTAAAGCTGAGTGCGGTTTCCATAGCAAAAGCGTATTGAATAGTACCAGTTGGACCTGGATCGTTAGTCACATCATAAGTAAAAGTATCAGCGGTTAATACGGTTATGCTGAAAAATCCCTCTGCATTATCGTCAGTCGTCCATGAGGCTGCCCCTAGCATCTGCAGATTCATACCAGTAGTAAGGCCGTGAGAGATAGATGTAACTGTAATAGTGTAAGGACCGGCTCCAGCTGAAGTTCCGGAACCTTCAACCACAGGATTGTTTATAGTAAATATACCAGATGGAGCGCCAAGGATAAGATTGTCATTAGGGTCTGTATATCCAAATAAAACCCTATATCCAACAGTCTTTCCAGTAGGGTCGGATGTGCTTATATCCCACCAGTTGGCCGAGGTACCTATATCGTAACTACCAAATAAATCTAAGGCAGGTGGGGCTCCTGCTTGGAATATACTATCTTCTACTGAGCCGAGCTTAAGTATTCCATCATCACTAGTGAAGTATAAGTTACCGTTGGACTGAGCAAACTTAGGTCTCTCTACTTCTGTGAAAGAAATATCCACGGGAGTATCAAATGAAATAGCTGTATTGGAACCTGTTAAGTTTGGTTCAGTACCTGTATCTTGTAAATATCCTACGGACTTGGTGTAAAACGCTACTAGAAAATTATCAAATGAAGTTAGCCCTACAATAGGATCTGCTGATTCGTAATAATCATACTGACCGCGTATTTTACTAATGGTATTAGTATCTTCAATTATTACATTCTCAGCGCTCTCTAACGCACCAGCCGGCAAGTCGAAAGTATTCTCTTGAAAATATAGACCCTTAAAGGACTTTATTTGGTCAAACTTCATAGATTATTGCCCATATAACCACGATCTTTGATTACTTCTATTAGACCGTGCTAGACCCCAGTAATTGACGATGATAGTTGATTCACCATTTATTCTAGGTTCCAGTATAATCTTGAGATTAGTTCTTTCTCTCTCTGCGTCTTCATCTAGAACTTTAATTCCTTGGTAATCAGATATTGCCTGCAAACATCTTCTAGAGGTCAGAGTTTCTACAAGTGGCAAAGCCTCATTCGGAATAAAGTTTAAAACATACGACTGTCCTGAAAGTGAAATATAATCACCAGCTCCTAATTGACTAGGGATGTCATCAGCAGATGCAAAGGTTATCGTAGGAGTTCCGCCAGGAGTTACCGAATCTATAGTAACATCATAAGCGTAGATAGTAGAACCAGACTGACCTTGACAGAAATCAACATCCACACCCGCAACTAGACTAGAAGGTAACGCGTCAACTGTAATTACATTGCTAGCAATGGATACTACTTTAGATACATCTGCTCTCTCAACTAGCTGGTTAGGTGGCAATCGATACCAAAGAACCATAACTGGCGGAGTAGATCCAAAAGACGCAGGAACATCCGGAACTAAGCGGATATTATCACCTTCGAAGTGAAACCCCACGGTCGTATCCCAACCGTAGTACATATTGCTGTTTTCAATAGATACGAGAGGGATGTTTCTATAGTTGTTTTCCCCTTCATATCTAAGCTTTATTTCTCGCAACGCACGGGCTACCGATCGATAAGGGACTGAATACGCACTTTGACCACCAACTAGAGGTATCTCTATACGCTCCACAAAGTAGTCTTGGTTAGTACTTTCTAAAATAGGGATAAGCTCAGACCGAACAATACTATCCGCAAAAGACAATATGTCCGTATCTAGCAAAAGACCCTGAGTCCCAGGGTTACTTATCCTTCTATTTACGCCCGAGATGATATCATCTGCTGTAATTGCCATCTACATTCCCGCTTTTCGTTTTTTTCTACCTCTTTTTTTACGAGGCGCTTCTTCGCCAGATCTAGGCTTTCCAGTCTCCATGTACATGACTTTAGCTTTTTTAGACGCAATTTCTTCTGGCTCTACATGACCACCTAAAAAATCTTTGAGATCCGACTTAATGTCATACTCTTCATCTTCTTCGTGGTCGTCTCTGTCTGCATCAACATCATCTTCTAGGCGCTCTTTTTTCTTATGATGACGGTCTTCATCCTCATGTAGATCTTCCATTGGATGCTTGTCATCATGCTCTTCACGATACTCATCGCCCTTGCCATCGTCCCACTCATGATCCACGCGTTTATCATAGACCTCATCATCATGGTCTTGATCTTTAGCGTCGTCGTGCATACGATCGTTCAGCATAGCAATAAGCCGCTTTAGCTGATCTCGTTTAGCTTTATCCTTAATTTCTGCTAACATATTAAATCCTTTATGTGTAGTTTCCTTTGATGACGGTTCGCCATTGATCATTATCTACATCGGCAATCAGCATAATATATGCGTTGTCATCCGACAAAACTACATTAGGATTACCATCAATAGTCTGTGCGCCGTCCGGAGTTATCGTTATATTGTTGGTCGCGGCATCACCCGTACCATCCTTGATAAACAGTACCTTTTTAGCACTTAGAGCCTCCAAATTAACAGCCACAGCAGCAGGAGCGTCTAACTGAACTATTATAACACAATCTGCTTCAACGGTTGTATATGGAGTAGAGGTTACTACATTTAGAGAAAATCTTTGAAAAGTAGTAGATTGAGCACCATCAGCTAAGGCCAATAGAAAATTGGATAACGAACCCCAGTTTAGATCGCCAATAGCGGGGATGTCATAATTAACCGGAACGGCGTTAACCTGTCCGCTTGGCCATGTCTTCCCAGTAGACATAAATTAATCCCTATATACCACATTATAGCATGAAAAAAGGGCAGAGGGCCTATACGACCCCCCGCCATGTTTCAACTAGATCTAAAGCTCGTCATTGATCCCGCTGATTCTCAAGTTTTGAGCAGGAGCATGGCAGAACAAGTACTGATCCGCGTAGCTTCTGAATGCATAACCTGCCTGATTCTCAAGCGGGAAGATGATTTCATGAGGCATACCGGGGACAGTGAAGCTTACATCTGCTGATCCTGATCGACTCCATGTTGGAAGGTTGATAGCAAAGGCATCACCCTCTTTTACACAGCGACTTGGCATCATGGTAATCTTACCAGTCTGTGAGTAGTAAGTGATCTTTTCCCACCCCGCCTCATCAGTATCTTGAGCATAGCTTGAATCGTAACGCCGTAGAGCAGCATCATTGTTACTCAGTGTAGCCCAAGTTCTTGGGTTCATGAGCATTGTTAGGTCACCCTCCATTCCGGAGCGGTTAACCATGTTCGCGATGCCTTCTTGTAGGTTGGACAAGCTAAGAGCGGTAGTATGGTTCAAGTCTAGCTGAGAACCCTGCCATAAGCTGTAGTCAGCTGTGTTAATACCAAACAAGCTACCAGTCTGAGTACTCAAGATCTTATCTAGACCAATGTAGTCGTTCGCTGTTTGCATACCGTCAAAACAAACTCGAAGATCAGAAGTTGTTGCCTTACCAGATGCTGCTAGTGCGGTTGCGGCTGTTGGAACAAAGTCTACTACGATATAGCCGAACTCAGAGTTAACGCTCACTAGAGAACCAGAAGCAGATACTACACCCGTAGAATCAACCTCAAGGACCTTAAGACCTTCCATGCCAACCCAAATACCACTGGCAAAAGATCCCGGAGCTAGCAAGATCGCATGACGACCGCCAGAAACAGGAGCTACACCACCAGTGAAAGTAAGACCGTCAAGAACACCGTTACCAGTAGTAAAAGTCTCACCTCGGTATTGACCTGTGAAGTAACTTACATACCCAAGTAAAGATTCTGCTTGTCCGTATAGTCGTATAACTTCTTGGAACTTCTCGTGTGATTTAAGGTTGTTACGTACAACAAACTTAGTAGCGTCATAGAAAGATCGAACACCACCACCGGCTGATCTAGAAATTGTGCTCCATGGAACAATAGAAGCTAATACTGAGACGAAAGGTTGAACTGAAGCTTGACTTACCACACCAGCACGAGGCGGGTTAAGGTCAAAAGCACTAGCTGACGAACTGAATGTAATACCAGTTTCACTAGAAAGGACTACCGCTTCGACGTAGCTTTCACCCACTCGCTGTTTTTGAGAGAATGGAATAAGCTTAGAAAGGAGCTGATCCTTTGGTGTGAGGTCAGTTAAGTCACCGTATACTTTTTTGAAGAGATTGATTACATCTGCACTTGATACACTAGCCATTATATAAATTCCTTAAATTTAAATTAAAAAAACAACTGAAAACTAAACTGCTTCCCAAAGTATTTCTATGATCTGAGTAGCATCGGTACTAGCTGAAATCCCAGCCGCCTGGCATATCATTCCCAAATTACCAAACTCTCCAGTTTGCACTTGAGTTACACCCACAGAGGCATCCAACAGAGGAACAGCGTCAGCCGAAGACTCTCTAATAACTGTCCCCGCTACCCCTGCCTGTGCAAAAGAGGCTCCTCGTGCTGTAAGAACTTGACCACCCATATTAATCAATATAACCATCTGATCACCGCCAGTAGTTACAGTAGCAAACTGGGATACTAAAAATTCATCGGTAGTACCCAGATGAGCGTCAATGGTAGCTTGATCAATATTATTAACATCCCAGAAAGTGATAGCACAGCTGTTGCGAGGTACCGGGTAGGTAACTTCAGCTACACCTTCGTGATTCCTGATTAAAGTTAAACAACGATGATCTGTAAGGTGCATTTTTGGATTAAAATATTGCAAACTTGTAGCATTAGACATTAATACCTCCCTTCTTATTTGGCTTTCCAATAAACCTCTAGTGTTAACAATCCAGTCCCAGCAGTCTCCAAACCGGCCATTATAGTAATTAAAGCTATATTTCCTTCACTACCCAAGGCCACCTGGTTATTAAGAACCGTACCATCTATAGCAGGTAGGGGCATACCTAAGGCTTGAACAACTGCAGTACCTCCAAAGTCCAGAGTTGCCTTGAAGCCAAATACCTGGTCTGCTTGTCCACCCATGTTTATGAGAACTCCATAGGCGTCAGCACCCATAGAGGTAGCGTTAAAATCTGCTACATCAAACTCATCGGTGGTACCTAGAAAATCGTCAATCTCTGACTGGGTAGTTAGAGGGCCAAAGAAACCCAATGTTCCACCAGCATCTGGGATAGGCACAGCTGTAGCTACCCCGGTCATCTCAAAGATAACATCTACCTTCCGAGCGTCAACGTCAGCTAAGTCAGGGCTATAATAGCTTAATCCACTTGAATTAGTCATATCAAACACCCTCCCCTTTATTATGGTTTTTAACTATGTTCATTTAGGGCTCCAGTAAATATCTAGGATAATAGTTGCTGGATCTAAAGCTTCCATTCCGGCTGCTCTTCCGATTAGAGCGATGTTACCTTCAGCTCCTACCGCAATCTGATTGTTAGCAACATCAGATATAGCAGATACCTTAGCGCCCAAACCTTTAAGAGGCTCCCCGACTCCAGGTGCTCCTTTCTGATTCAAGGCCATCATTGTAAAAGCGTGAACATCTGCACACTGCCCGCCAGTCTTAATCAGAATTCCCACCCCGTCAGTAGCCATTGAAGTAGCTCCAAACTGAGTAAATAAAAATTCATCGGTAGTGCCCAGGAAATCATCGATCTCAGCCTGGTTGCTTAATGGACTCCAAAAAGCTGTCATTGCATTACCAAGAGGCTGTGCGGGAGAAAAGCTAGGAGTAACCCCAGTTTTCGCCAACACCAAAGACAACGTATAAACGTCTGCCTTTTCTACCTCCGGCGCGTAATACGCTAAACTAGATGGTATTGTCATTATTCATATCCTCATCCTATTCTCTTTTCCAATTGGTCGAAGAAACTACCTACATCAACCGTCTCTCTAGTCCTTCTTGAAGCCTTCCTATCTGACGACCCCGTGTTATACTCAGGGAATTGAGATAGTGCGGTATCCAGTTCGGACTTACGCAACTGATTTAATTGCTCTTTACTGAGGTATTTAGTTAAATCAGAATGGCTTATGTTTTTAACATAGCTACCGATTCTGTTCTTCCAACCCCTCAAAGCAAAGTCTGCTGCTTGTCTTGTATTAATCCTATCGGCTCCATCGTCGAGTTGCGATAGCATCATTCTTGCTACATCCTGAATAAACTCAGGCGTGTTTACTATATTACCATGTTCTTTCTGCATGTGTTCTATTACTTCGCTAATTTCTTCATCAATTTCATGCGAAACTTCTTCATTAACTTTAGTAACTATCTGCTCTTGTTCTTTCTTTGAATACTCTTCTAATTCACTTTTATATTGGTCT